>NC_083401.1:135693363-135995094 GCF_020745735.1 Hemiscyllium ocellatum
TGACTTTCCTGCCAAGTCACTTCAGAGTATTGCAGGTTTCAATAAATTAAGGGCGTTAAGATCAAAGATCACCAAATTCTAAATTGGTCTTAACCCTGAACAAGCCATAAGAACAGACAATAAAAAAAACTGCCTTTTTTCCCACAGAAGTATTAAAATGCAGTTTTGGATGAATTAATCATTTAACATACGATTTCAGGTGCTTGGACCATTAAAATAGGTACAGGAGGAGGAATTTTAGTCCCTCTAGCCTACTCAGTGAGATCATGGCTGATCTGCAACCTTTCCTCCATATCATGTCATACCTTTGAATGTTAAAAAATAAATAAATCTGTTTTATAGTTAACAAATGATTTAGCACTAATCGTCATTTGCCAATGAGTATTCCAAACTGAAACTATGCAAAGTAACTAAATCTAGTATATGGTAGGGGACACGAATGCAAATTGGGTAAAAGTTACATAGCAAGAAATATTTAAAATTAATCCTAAAGCCTTAAATTTCAAGAATGGAGTATGGCATGGACTAATATTATCTCTGACCTAACGTTGACCTCAGAACTGCAATTACTCACTATTCAGTGTGCTGAATATATTTAGGAGAAAACTGAAAATTTGATCTGTTGCTTGAGGTGCAAGTTGATAGCATTTTAACTGTTAAAAAAAACACAAGATTTCATTATTTCCTTTTTTTCAAATACTGTATCAAAAATTTACACTTATTTTTAATTAGTAATATGATTCACTGAAAAAAAATCAACACAGACCTTTCCTTTCTACTGGGACAAACAAGAATCCAGTACTTTCATTGACTCGATATAATTTCTTGTCAAACTGTAGAGTGGGCTCATCTTCTGTGTCATTGATGTTCACTTTAGCTCTTGTAATTTTCCCAAGCAAGGCATATGCAGGCATGCTCAACTCCACATTAAAACTTTCGAGGTTTTCAAACACCTGATCGTCATTTATTATAATAGTGCAAGCCTTGGTATCCTCTCTCTCATCAAATTGAACCTATTGAAAAAGCAAGCATATAGAGACGGTTTAATGTATTTAATACACTACAAAGGAAATCCAGTTTATTGTTTCTCATCAGGTCATGATGCATTTTCACTGTAAAGTATCACTGCTCCATCAAGGAATGTTAACCTTCACTTAAAATATATTGTGTCCTAGCTCTAGTTTTCTTCCTCATCTGCATAAGGAATTGATAGAGGCTGTTTTTCTTTCCCCCAGAGGATCTATGGATACAGTCCATTTGTACCTCTTCCAAGTTTTAAGTGTTCTCATGTGGAAATATCAAAAATTGAGTGTCAACAGGGACAGTCATATAAAGCAAGAGGGGAGTTGGTGATCTACTCATCCATTGTCCAGAGCCATGCACTTTTCAGTAGGAGTCAACAAATAGCAAATAGCTTCAGGACACTCTCTGACAATTGTGCTCAATTAATTATTATACCAGCTGAAATCAATCAACTTAATACATGAGGAACTGTCAGATCTGTATGGATCCCACTACATACTTGATGATGAACTTCTGAACTGAGCCATCAGGAAATATTCTCTTTTGTAGAATGTAACCTATCAATTGCATGCGCAAACCTTTATCTGACAGGGTAGGTATCAATCATTCTGCTTATAGACCCTGTGAAAAGTTGAATAAGAACTGAAGAGGGAACACACATCAGGCTGGGGGGAGACAAAGAGCTGGAAGAGTTGCAAGGCTGCAGGAGATGGGACGATGGGGTGACCTCAAATGGTGGTGAGAGAGAAAAGGAAAGGGAAAAGAAACAAAAAAGGTGTCAGGACAAGGTAAGACAATGAGATAGCAATTGCAAAGAAGACAGAACAGTTTCAAGCATGGCAATGAAAGGCAAAGTCACCTATTGAGGAGCTTGAAAAACTTGTAATTACTGAGGTCATGATCTGTTTGCAAATATATGTTGCATCTCTAGCTTAAGGGTGCATATATTCAGGATCTATGTGGGGATAAGTGAATGTTTTTGTAATGAACCCACTATTAAATTTAAATCTGAGAATGCAGCAAAGGGGTAGTAACTGCCCTCTTAAAATTTTTCAGCTTTGTACATATGCAATGGAGGCACATTAGCTGCATCCTTCCCAGTCTATGGAAGATATGCTCAGCTTAATAGTTTTTCTTTGTGTGCAGAAGTATGTTTCAGTTATTTTAAAAATAAACTTATGTCTGTTATCTTGTGTCAATTTAAATACCTTGCTACCTCAGAAATTAATCCTATCATTACGTGTTTTGACTTTAAGTTAGATGGCATTGATGATTATTGATGTTCCTGATGCATTATGCTTCTATGCAAGTTGAAATAGTCCAAACATCAATGGAAATTCAGAAGGTAATGACTATGTGAGTGCATCACCTAAAAGAGGTTCATGAGAATGAAAACCCAGCCACTAAAATCTGAAGTGGCCCCTCCAAATCAAAGTACCCCTTAAGAAGAGATCTCCCCCCCCACCGCACAAAAAAAAAGTTGAGCCCTGTTTCCGAGGACTTGCATCAACAAGTGATGTTATCAGGGACTTCCTGAAATAAGGCCTGTGTGATTAAGAGGAAGCATAACCTCATGAGGTGCATATGCCCAGATTTCATCTGTCATAGCTCCATGGTTGCCTTGATCTGGCACTTTAGTAATGTGTAGCAGTCAGCAGAGAACCAGCTGGTACTGCTGCAAGCACAATGCCGGAGCATTCAGTAAAAGATTATGCTGTGCTGTGCCCAGAAATACAGCGTGATCTCACTGCTGGCACACAGTAGAACTGGCTAATGAAAAAGTTGGTGTGGACTGGGGCCAGGGAGCAGTGTGGGATGATGCAAAACCCAATTTATTTCTCCAGCAAACAACTTCAAAATCACATCAGCAGCTGTTGAACAAATGGTAGGGTGTTGGGTTATTCTGTCACTCCCCTACAAATTGATGTCTGCAATTTAGTCTTGCTGACCTTTCATTTTCACCAGTCGCTTTGCGGTCGCTTCCCACTTCAGGCTTGGTAAAGGCTCAAACCAAGTTGAGACATTTTCTGAGTTTGTTAAATTTCATTTAAACACAATTTCATACTCCCATCTCTACTGCATTGCTTATCCCAAAACTGGACATAAAAGAAATTGATCTTCCAGTTAACATCTGGCAACGAAGTTAAACAGATAATATTGGACTGAATGCCTGTTGTATATCCAATTGATTATAAAATTGTAATGTAAAAGAGAATCAATCTAACAGTGATTGCTTCAGTCACCACTATCAGGTGAAATTAGTAAAAAGCTACTACTGCTAAGGTTTAAATACCAACAATAAAAAACCTACATTGACAGATTAACCTGAAGCTGCTTGATTGAACTTTTGTTTTCCTACAGATACATTTTTCTCCATTTGCAACTTCTTATGGGCAAACATTGTTTCCACATCATATTCATGTCTATATTTTCACTAAAACTTGTAACTGGAGGACATATACGATTGGAGCTTTCTGGAACTGCTCCTGAACCAGTGCCATTAACTCACTAGAAACATGTTTGAGGCCCAACGTAAAGTTACAGTGTCAGATCAAAACCAGCTCTGAGAAGATCTCCAGCGAACTTTCCCTTTACATTTTCTGACTTTCTGTATCCACCTTATGTGCACAGCTGACATCCAACCAACTTTGTATCCAAAAGAGAAAAAATTACCTGTCAGTGCAAAGCATAATTTTTTTTTACAATTTAAAGCAACAAGTTCAGACAAGTAACCATTAGCTGTTAGTTCATCCATCACTTATTCTGTTGTCCTAATGTGTAACCAATGCAATACAGGTACGATGCTTGCACGTACCTGCCCTGCATACTCCACATAATCTTGTTGGCCCAGCTTGGAGCCTGCTCCAGATGTAGATGTTGCTGACCCTTGTTCAGTACGGCACAGTACAATGGCATACTGATTGAGATTCCCAGACCTCTTCACTGTGACACTTATAGAGCCGGCCTTCTCACTGACATTGTAACTGCAAACAAGACAAGGGCTGAGATTAGTTTTTTTTAAAGTAAATGTCCTCACTGAGAATATTTATTGGCATAAGGATAAAGAACAATTAAAAGCACCTAGTGCTGGAACCAGATATGAAGATGACAATTGGAAATCCAATCCGGAGGAGGTTAGCAACTGATAGTTAGCCCAGGACTATGTCTATACATACATATATACGTTATAAAGCTGGATGCAAGAAGACCAAATGGAAAACTGAAAGAACAGTGGATGCTGGAAATTAGAAACAAAAATATAAATTCCTGGAAAAACTCAGCAGGTCTGGCAGCATCTGCGGAGAGAAATTACAGTTAATATTTCAGCTCCAGTGAATCTTCTTCAGAAACATTCTCCATAGATACTGCCAGACTGGATGAGTTTTCCTAGAAATTTCTGCTTTTATTGGAGATAAATGGAGGAGGCATTTCCTGTACCATATCCACATGCACTAGGTTACTTGGGAGTTGTTAATATCAAAGTTAGATCGGTCTGAGTGCATGCCTCATATTCCTCCATTTTAAGCCCACCTATCCTGTCTCAGCTTGGTATACATGATTCAGATTCACTCTCAGCCTTCTTTGGCACAAAGGAAAAAAATCCCCAGACTATCTAGTCTCTCTTCACACAGCTCCAGCTTAGGCAACACCCTGGTGAATTTCTTCTGCACCATCTCTTGTGCAATCCTTCCTACAGTGTGGTAACCAGAACTACACACAGTTCCAGCTATTGCCTGACATTATGAACAGTACCATCTTGACCTCCTTGCACTTGTATTTAATGCTTTGACTAATAAAGGCAAGTATCCTTTATGCCTTCTTAAATTTAATTCAATATTCCAGCTCTTTCCCTTAAATCTGAAAATCCGATATCTTCAATAGCTGTCCAAGTGCCCTTTGTAAGTTACTGAAGAATCCAATTCCAGCACATTTTCAGGTAGTGCATTCCAGCTTTTAGCAACGCTCCGAATGAAGAAATTTCTACTCATTTCCTTCTCGTTCTTTTGCAAATATTTTACATCCAAGGCCTCTAGCTGAGCAAATAGGTACAAGCTATTTACCCTATAAAGCTCTTCATAATTTGGGGTACTTCATAATTAAATAATCAAATATAAAGGCCAACCTGGTATATTCAAAGCTGATTAGAGACCACTGGATATGGAACACGTTATCATGGACAATGTTAGGTTTGCTGTCCTTCACCAAAAACTTGAATGTGTCCATAGTTTTTTGAATCATATCTTCATTTAAAATATAGCAGATCAAACCCAAGTTTATATCCTCTGCAAGAAAATAAGATTTGTACAGGGCATATTACACATAAATATACATATTGCATCCACCTTAAATGTTTACAGAAATACATTTGAATAACATTAGATTTAAACAACACTTAATGAAACAAATGAGTTTCAAAATGGCTTCTCCAAAGCACATCTGGAAAGTCTGGATGTACAGTCAGTATGGACTTCAAAAGGCACAATTTCAAAAGAACTTCAATACATATCTCCATATTCTTTGATTCACATAGTATTCAAAACCTATTGATCCCTACTGAGGTTTCGCAGCTCTGTGGATTGGAGAATTCCAAAGATTCATATCTCCTTAAATAAAAAAAATCTTTGTCACAGTCCTAAACAATTCCTTGTTTTGACAGATTGATCCCATGTTCAGGATTTCTCAGCCAGGCAATTATTTTTTCCCAAAGTTTACTCTGTCATATCCCTTCAGAATTTTATATGTTTCAATTGGGTTTCCTCTCAGTTTTGCAAAACCCCCATGAATGTAGGCCGAGCCTAATCAATCCTTCCCTGTAGGACATCCACTCATTGTTGGAATCAGTCTAGTCCATTTTCACGATTCTCTCTTCTTGACTAAAACCTGATACAGCCTCTAATCTGTTTGTGCTGCCACAGTATTTAAATGGCTGCTCCTGTTGAGCGTCTTGTCAATGGTGAACCTCAGGAACAGGATACAAGCTTAAGAATGTGACAAAAGGAAACTGAGTGAGTGAAGGGCAGTGATTTTTGTTTTCCCCGATGTGACAATGAACATGCGCCTTGAGGAATTAGGTCCTAGAATTAAGCTTATTTTTATTTTGGGGCTGACAAGATTGTGGGATTGATACAGACCATCCTGGGCCATGAAAGGGAACAGGTGAACAAGACTAAAGTTGTTGTCACTAACACCTGGAGTAGCAGAACACTGCAAGAGGAAGTACATTGACAAAGATACACAAAGTGATAGATGCTTTATTCTCTACCCTCTTTTAAATTAAAGAATTTCTGGTGACACCCAGTTTCCTCTTAATGTGACTTATCACCAACATCAAACAGGAAGCAGTCTCCAAATTCTTACTCCCAAACAATGTGAAGGATGACTTTAATATGAACGTGACATGTCACTGGCTAATATAACAAGCCATTTTTATAGGTTACAGCATTCCATGCTGATCTTAAATAGCCAATTCCAGATGCATGAGGATTAGTGTGAACACTGCACAAGAACTCACCTTGTGTGAAAGATTTTAGTTGTATTCCAGGCCTTAATTTGTTTTCCAGGTGTCCATGCTTTGGTTCTGTGGTGATCTCATAAATCAGCTGCTTGTCTTCAGTGTCAGGATCTATGGTCAATAACTCCCTCTTAGTAATGAGGTTGATGGCCTGAATTGGAAGGGTTGTTATTTCACAGCATTAATAGATAAGAAAGAATAGGATAGTGCATACAAATGATATAAATCTTGGTATGAAAACATGTTTTAAGTATTTTGGTATAAATAAATCAATGTACAATTATTTCTTTGATTTATTCTCCAGTAATCGTAAGAATTTTATTCAGTGCTTCTCTCTGCTGCCTTGAACTTCAGCAAAGGATAGAGAGTTTGTTTACTTGCTTAACTGTGTTTTTTCTAATTGCAGTTCTGCCAAAGTTAAGGGGACAGAACATGAAGAACTCCAAGAAAATTTCAGTAATATTCCAGAAACTGTCTGAAGCAGAAAGCATAGCAAAATTTAAATATTTAGGACAAAATCTTTTTTCGAGGAAGTGTATGAATCAAAGTTATCAGGAGAAGCAATCTAAATGAGAAATATTTTTGTTGTGGATATTATTTAAATTATTGTCTTCTGAGAAGCCATGACAGTGAATCAGCTGAGCTGGAATTTTCATTGTCCTGTTAGCTGTGGCAGTATTGCCAGACATTTACTGCATGGGACTCGAGCAACTGTACAGGTAGGGCCCAGGACTACATTAAATACTATTTTAAATATTATTTTCTGATTTACTATGGAGTACTTTTTTTGCACCAGTCTAGAAAGAAGATTGAATTTTTCCTTATTCATTCTTCCTATCTTAAAGCCACAATGCACACTTTGGCCACTGGATGGCTCTGTAAGGCAAATCTTATAGCTGCATGTTTCTTTTATTTTCCTGTCAACCTGTTCAGGGAGATTATGACACGCTTCTGTAGCAGGTGGGACTTAAACTCAGGTCTCCTGATTCAGAGGCAGGGACTGTCTGCACGTTCCTATTTCATCCTTTTCAGTGTTCTTACCACTGTCAAAGATTATACCTCAGTTTTCACTGTAAAGCATTAATTTTTATTCAGATGCACCACTCACCAAGGAAAACTTTTTGAGAAAAAGTATACCTTTCTTTGAATTTAACAAGACAAACTCTGTTCAATCATTCTTTTACGGCACTAAAAATTAATCACCTGATTAATTTAAAATTTAAGCATTGCATCAAATTAACATAAACTGCATAATTTTTAATGTTCATTATTTGATTTTTATTTTTCTAATTTCTGGTTCGAAACTGTGAGCTGAAGTTGAGAATTTTGAGCAGCAGCTTGCAGTGCAAAGGAGGACAGAATGAACAAATTAATGTCTGTTTATGGGAACACGCCTGGAAAGATCATTGCGGGTTAATTATTATTCTAAAAAATTAAGGGCTCTGAGATGTTTTAGGCTCAGGACTAGCAATTGGTTGAATGGTAAATTGGTTAGTCAAGGGCGGGCGGGCGGGCGGGGGGGGGGCGGAGGAGGAGAATCAGCGCCAATCACAGACAATGTTGATAAAAGAGATCAAAGAGAAAGAGAACCAGTTATGACTGGGGTTTGAATATATGAGTGTTTTGTGAAAAAGCTTCTGGATGGTGCTGCTGTATTTTGCTTGCTCTCTCTCCTTGTTTTTCACTGCAGTTTTCAAACTGTTGGCTGTACTAATAAGAAAATACCCCACTGTAAGAAGTTGGTAAATAATCCTGGAAGGCCACTGGATCTGTTTGCATGAATTCAGGCAACCCTAACAGTTTACTTGCTTGTGAACAACTCCTTTAACCAAAGATTTCTGAAGGCTTGGTGCCCATTGTGAAACTGCTGAATTGACAAGTTACAATTTTTTAAAAAATTCTCTCTTAACTGTGTCTGTCAGTGAGAGAGTGGGGTCTGGCTAATGATGATTTTGGCTTAGATCATAGACGTTAAGTAGATTGCATTGTTGTTTACTTAAGTTTTGTTAAAGTTACATTATGAATAATAAATTGTTAATTTCTGTTTAAGTTATTATGAATGTTTTAATTTTACTGTGTTGTGAATCCAGGGTTAGGGAAGTTGATTTGGTTTGGCTTGCTGTAACAGTAAGGCGATGCACATATACATTCAGTTATCAATGTTTAATGTTTTTAACCCTCCTGGTTATGAATGCTGGACATTTAATTACTTTGTTATCCATGTATTCCAGCCACTGCAATCCCAGGTTGGTAACAATTCTTGGTGTGCCATCATCCACGGGCAGAATATCAATCTTAAACTTCTGGGGAGCCGCTGTCACAATCTGGTTTCAAACAATCAGAACAAAATTAAGTATTTAGTTAGCAACAGCTCCAAATCATAAGTGATAGTGCAGGTCTGTTACACAGGTTTACAGTTCAATATCCCCACTACCTCACACAACCTTTCCATTGCCTATACATCATCAGACTATTTGTCTGATTACTAACCCAAAGCGCATTCAAAATGAGCACTGCTGGGATTAATGGGGACATTCCACACAGAAGTTGGTTAGTATATTGGATGAACTCTGATACAGGAAAGTGACAACAAGTTTTGGAGGGCTCTGCGACTTGCCAACTGCCATCACACCACATATTCATATTTTATTTCATTGAGTGTCAGGCTCCATCCAGGGTACATGCGTGGAAAGTTCACCTGTGGACAAGGGCAGAGAAAGCAATATTCTGGGGGTGAAATTAAACTGCAGCGGGAGTAGAAATTGCATGGGAGAAAAGTTATGGTCGGCTTGTCAGCCTGTTGAATTTCTGTTTTTTAAAAATTGAACTCAATAGAACAGAACGTTAGCTGGAGTGGAGAAGCACTTCCAATTTGCTAAGGGCCATATTCTGCTTGTGTTGAAACTTATTTCCTCAGTAAGCAGACATACACATTAAGGAAATTAGAAAGTGAAGCTCAAAGTATCAGAAGGACAAACTGGCAATGTTAAAACGAAGCTTTCTGAAAACTTCCTTTCAAATAATAAATACCAGTCACATTTCCAAACAATACACTCACCTCCTTCCCTGCCTCTTCAACAATGAAGAAAGGATTTGTCCCATCAGATACAGAAAAAGAGAAGCGATCTTTGAGAGAATTACTACCATCATGATTGTAGCTGATGTGATTCTGATAAATATCATCCATTGTAAAGGTATTGGTCTGACGATAGTGGTGACCGTTATTAGTACGTTCAATTGTTCCATGGCGTGGTTGTTGTACAATGATAAAAGTTAAAGATTCTGCCTGTAGTGTTAGAGTTGATAGTATTAACCAAGGTATTCAGGTTATAATTCATATTGTCAAATTCAATGTATCAAAATTACCTTAAAATAACAGAAGTTTACAACTTTACTGCCTGAGTGATAAGCTAATGAAATAGGTGCCTCCAGTCCTTTTATATCAACTGAAGGGGTAGCTTGAGGTCACAAAAAGTGTCCCACAAAAGCAAGGTTGCCTTTCTATATATTTTTCCTGTAGTGCCTGCTCTTTTCTCTGATCTATTTAAATCAACAGAATGGAAGTCGAGTGTGTTCTATTAAGGGCTGACTAATCAATCTGCCAGGTTAATGTCTAATTGGACATGTAAATTAATGTCAAAAACAAAAACAGAAATTGCTGGAAAAGCTCAGCAGGTCCGACAGCATCTGAGGAGAGAAATCTGAGTTAACGTTTCGGGTCAAGTGGTCTTTCCTCAGATTAATATGATGCCCGGAATACAGCAGTAAGAATCAGTCTTAAAATGTGAGATTAAAGATGGAGGAAAAGTAAGTTGTACAATGAAAAGAAAATAAACATTTTTAGTTTGAATCTAATAAAGTACTATCAACTTCTCAATAAAACAGAAACAACATTCAAAGTGAGATTAGCCCTCGCCATGAATGACTGAAATTTCAATTTTAAATATTAATGGAAACACGCTGCAGTGTCAAAAAATAAAACAACAAGTGGAAATAGAATTCTCTCCCATTCACCCCATACTATCAGTGACTGTCATGCTAGTTGTTGCCCAGTTGGGTCAGACTGAACTTACAGGTTGCATTCTTTATGGCAGCACGGTGGCTCAGTGGTTAGCACTGCTGCCTCAGTGCCAGAGATCTGAGTTCGATTCCCACCTCGGATGACTGTCTGCACATTCTCCCTGTGTCTGTGGAGGTTTCATCTGGGTGCTCCGGTTTTCTCCCACAGTCCAAAGATGCGCAGGCCAGGTGAATTGGCCATGCTAAATTACCCACGGTGTTAGGTGCATTAGTCAAGGGCAAATATAGGGTAGGGGAATGGGTCTGGGTTGGTTACTCTTCGGAGGGTCGGTGTGGACTTGTTGGGCAGAAGGGCCTGTTTCCATGCTGTAGGGAATCTAATCTCATCTATCCAGTCATAGCCAGAGAATCACCTACAGTATTTTCTCTTTCCACTGTGCTCTAACATTGGAAGAGCAAAACTTTTCTGCAAATACAGAAAGTGAAACCATTGTCTTCATTTCTTGCCACAAACTTCATTTACTACTCATTCAGCCCATCTTGCCAACAACTGTTTAGAACATAGAACATAGAACATAGAAGGATACAGCGCAGTACAGGCCCTTCGGCCCTCGATGTTGCGCCGACCGAGTCCTACCTAACCTATACTAGCCCAATAACTTCCAAATGCCTATCCAATGCCCGCTTAAATGAACATAAAGAAGGAGAGTTCACCACTGATACGGGCAGGGCATTCCATGAACTCACAACCCGCTGTGTGAAGAATCTACCCCTAACATCTGTCCTGTACCTACCACCCCTTAATTTAAAGCTATGTCCCCTAGTAACACCTGACTCCATCATCGGTAAAAGGTTCTTAGTATCTACCCTATCTAAACCCCTAATCATCTTATACACTTCTATCAGATCTCCCCTAAACCTTCTCTTCTCCAATGAGAACAGCCCCAAGTGCCTCAGCCTTTCCTCATAAGATTTTCCTACCATGCCAGGCAACATCCTGGTAAACCTCCTCTGCACTCGTTCTAAAGCTTCCACATCCTTCCTATAGTATGGCGACCAAAACTGCACACAATACTCCAGATGAGGCCTCACCAGAGTCTTATACAACTGCAACATGACCTCAGGACTCCGGAACTCAATTCCTCTGCCAATAAAGCCCAGTACACCATATGCCTTCCTCACAGCACTATTTACCTGGGTGGCAACTTTCAGAGATCTGTGTACATAGACACCAAGATCCCTCTGCTCATCCACACTACCAAGTAGCCTACCATTAGCCCAGTAATCCATCATCTTGTTATTCCTACCAAAGTGAACGACTTCGCACTTAGCTACATTGAATTCCATTTGCCACATTTCCGCCCAGCTCTGCAACTTATCTATATCCCGCTGTAACCTACCACTTCCTTCCTCACTATCCACAACTCCACCGACTTTCGTGTCATCCGCAAACTTGCTTACCCAGCTTTCAAGTCCTTCCTCTAGATCATTTATAAAGATAACAAAAAGCAATGGTCCCAAAACAGATCCTTGTGGTACACCGCTAGTAACTGCGCTCCAAGATGAACATAATCCATCAACTACTACCCTCTGTCTCCTTCCAGCCAGCCAATTCCTAATCCAAACCTCTAATGTATCCTCAATGCCATACCTCCGAAGTTTTAGCATTAGCCTACCATGGGGAACCTTATCGAACGCCTTACTAAAATCCATATACACAACATCTACTGCTTTACCCTCATCCACTTCCTTAGTCACCTTCTCAAAGAACTCAACAAGGTTTGTGAGGCACGACCTGCCCTTCACAAAACCATGTTGGCTATCCCTGATCACGTTATTCCTACCCAGATGTTCATAAATCTTATCCCTTACCATTCTCTCTAAGACTTTGCCCACCACTGAAGTCAGACTCACTGGCCTATAGTTACTAGGGCTATCCCTACTCCCTTTCTTGAACAATGGGACCACATTCGCTATCCTCCAGTCCTCTGGTACTATTCCCGTTGACAATGACGACATAAAAATCCAGGCCAATGGCTCTGCTATCTCCTCCCTAGCTTCCCATAGGATCCTGGGGTAAATGCCATCAGGCCCAGGAGACTTATCTATATTCATCCTTTCCAATATTCCCAAAACCTCTTCCCTGCATATTTCCAGGGCATCCATTCTAATTATTTGTGATTCCATATTCACATCAGCAACAGTGTCCTGTTCCTGAGTGAATACTGATGAAAAGTACTGATTTAATGTCTCTCCAATCTCCTCCGCCTCCACACACAACTTCCCACTACTATCCTTGACTGGACCGATACCTACCCTAGTCATCCTTTTATTCTTGACATACCTATAGAAAGCCTTTGGGTTTTCCCTAATCCTACCAGCTAAAGACTTTTCATGTCCCCTTCTCGCTTCTCTTAGCTCCCTCTTTAGCTCCTTCCTGGCTACCTTATAACTCTCAATCGCCCCTACTGAACCTTCACACCTCATCTTTACATATGCCGCCTTCTTCCCTTTCACAAGGGACTCCAATTCCTTACTAAACCACGGCTGCCTCACAAGGCCCTTTACACCATGCCTGACTGGTACATACCTATCGAGGACACGCAGTAGCTGCTCCTTGAACAATCCCCACATCTCATTAGTGTTCTTCTCTTGAAGCCTGTTTTTCCAATCCACACAACCTAAGTCATGCCTCACTGCATCATAATTTCCCTGCCCCCAGCTATAGCTCTTGCCCTGCGGCGCACGATTATCCTTCTCCATCACTAAAATAAAAGTCACCGAGTTGTGGTCACTGTCCCCGAAGTGCTCACCTACCTCCAAGTCTAACACCTGGCCTGGTTCATTACCTAGAACCAAATCCAATATAGCCTCCCCTCTTGTTGGCCTGTCGACATATTGTGTCAGGAAACCCTCCTGCACACATTGTACAAACACCGACCCATCTAATGAACTCGAGCTATAGCTCTCCCAGTCAATATCTGGGAAGTTAAAGTCCCCCATAACAACCACCCTGCTACCTTCACTCTTTTCCTGAATCATCCTTGCAATATTATCCTCTACTTCTCTAGGACTATTAGGAGGCCTGTAGAAAACGCCTAACAGGGTGACCTCACCTTTCCTATTTCTAACCTCAGCCCAAACTACCTCAGATGGCAAGTCCTCTTCCATCGTCCATTCCACTGCTGTGATACTGTCTTTGACAAGTAATGCCACGCCTCCCCCTTTTTTACCCCCATGTCTGATCCTACTAAAACATTTGAACCCTGGAACGTGCAACAGCCATTCTTGTCCCTGTTCTACCCACGTCTCTGTAATGGCCACAACATCGAAGTCCCAGGTACCAACCCACGCTGCAAGTTCACCTACCTTATTCCTTATACTTCTGGCATTGAAGTATACACACTTCAATCCACCTTTCTGGTTACAGGCACCCTCCTTAGAGATCGCTGCATTATTCCTAACCTCCCTACACTCAAGGTCCTGTACCCTAAAGCTACAGTCCTGGTTCCCATGCCCCCGCGGAGTTAGTTTAAACCCTCCCAAAGAGCACTAGCAAACCTCCCCCCAAGGACACTGGTGCCCCTCAGGTTCAGGTGTAGCCCATCCTTTTTATAGAGGTCCCACCTTCCCCAGAAAGGACCCCAGTTGTCCAAAAACCGGAATCCCTCCCTCCTGCACCATCCCTGTAGCCACGCATTTAACTGCTCTCTCTCCCTATTCCTCGACTCTCTATCACGTGGCACGGGTAACAAACCAGAGACTACAACTCTGTTAGTTCTAACTCTGAGCTTCCAACCTAGCTCCCTGAAAGCCTGTCTGACATCCTCACCCTTCTTCCTACCTATATCATTGGTGCCAATGTGGACCACGATCTGGGGCTGCTCCCCCTCCCCCTTAAGGACCCGGAAAACACGATCAGCGACATCACGTACCCTTGCACCTGAGAGGCAACATACCAAACGTGAGTCCCTGTCGCCCCCACAAAACCGTCTGTCTGTCCCCCTCACTATCGAGTCCCCAAGAACTATTGCTCTACCTTTCTCCACCCTACCCTTCTGAGCAACGGGGCCAGGCTCCGTGCCAGAGGCCTGAACCTCGTTGCTTGCCCCTGGTAAGTCATCCCCCCCACAAGTATCCAAAACGGTATACTTGTTCTTGAGGGGAATGACCGCAGGGGGTCCCTGCACTGGCTTCCTCCTCCCACTCCCCCTCACTGTCACCCATCTATCTTGAACTTTCGGAGTAACTACTTGCCTAAAGCTCCGATCTATGACCTCCTCTGCCTCCCGAATGATCCGCAGTTCATCCAACTCCAGCTCCAGTTCCCTAACACGGGTTTGGAGGAGCTGGAGATGGGTGCACTTCTTGCAAGTGTACTCAGCAGGGACGCTAATGGCTTCCCTCACCTCATACATGTTGCAAGAGGAACATTGCCCTCTCTGCACTGCCATCCCTCTAAAAGTAAGCTTTCCTTAAAAAAAAAACAAAAACCAACTAAATCTAAAGAAACAAACAAGGAAAATGCAGCACTTACCCGCTAGTCACAATTGGTCTTATTATTAGGTTAGAGGAGGTGGAAGGGTGGGAGGCACTACTCGTGTAGTGCCTCGGGTGACTCGCCTGCGCGTTTAAATAAGGGGAGAGAAAAAAAACCTTACCCAGGTAACCTAGCGCGCCTTCCGGGTCTGCTACCGCTTTTTTAAAGGAAAACTTTAAATTTACAACTATTAAATAAACGACCAAACTTACCCACCAGCCGTCGCGAAGTCTTCCGAGAGACTGAGGCCTAAAACTCGGAGCCCGCGTTTAAATAAGGGGAGAGAAAAAAAAAACCTTACCCAGGTAACCTAGCGCGCCTTCCGGGTCTGCTACCGCTTTTTTAAAGGAAAACTTTAAATTTACAACTATTAAATAAACGACCAAACTTACCCACCAGCCGTCGCGAAGTCTTCCGAGAGACTGAGGCCTAAAACTCGGAGCCCGCGTTTAAATAAGGGGAGAGAAAAAAAAACCTTACCCAGGTAACCTAGCGCGCCTTCCGGGTCTGCTACCGCTTTTTTAAAGGAAAACTTTAAATTTACAACTATTAAATAAACGACCAAACTTACCCACCAGCCGTCGCGAAGTCTTCCGAGAGACTGAGGCCTAAAACTCGGAGCCCGCGTTTAGTGTTGAACCAGATTGGTTTGGGCTCCCAAGATAATCTCTAAACACCTATCATCATCAGTAAGATTGTTTATTTCCATCTCCATAATATCACCTGATTCTTCCCTTGTCTCATCTAATGATTATTCCCCTCTCCATCTCCAATGCTTTTGTTACCTCTCCTTGCTAGCCTCCATCTTCTAACTTCTTTAAAATTAAAAGTCATTCAAAACTCTGTTGTCTGTGTCTTAACTTGCGACAGGTCCCTTTCACCACTTGCCCTTATGTTCACTGACTTATATTGGTTCCTACTAAATAATGTGTCAATGTTCAAATTATTATCTTCATTTTCAATGAAATCTTGGCTCAATTCTCTCTATTCTGCACTCAGTGGGGCGGCACAGTGGTTAGCACTGCTGCCTTGCAGTGCCAGTGACCAGTGTTCGATTCCAGCCTCGAGTGACTGCGTGGAGTTTGCACATTCTCTCCCCAAGTCTGCACGGGTTTCCTCCACAGTCCAAAGATGTGTGGGTCAGGTGAATTGACCATGCTAAATTGCCCATAATGATAGGTGCATTAGTAGGAAGTAAGTAGGTGGTTTACTCTTCGGAGGGTCGGTGTGGACTTGTTGGGCCAAAGAGCCTGTTTCCGCACTGGAGGTAATGTAATCTCACCTCTAGTCCCACATAGCAAGGTATCAGCACTCTTCCAATTCTAGTCTTTCAAGTATCCCCAATTTTAAATACTCCACTACAGACAAACAATCTTCAATTACCAAAATTCTAAATTCAGAAAATCCCCGCTTAAACCAATCCCCCTATCTTTCTTTTCTCTTTTGAGATACTTATTAAAATCGACCTATCTGAAGTCTGACTTAATTGGTCCTTTTGTGGCTCATGATGTTTGATAACATAACTGGGAATTGCTCGAGTCATTTTGATATGTAAAGGCTTTTCCTGTAGTTGTGATAGCAACAAAAATATCCTGCACTGAGCAAAAATAATGTGAGCAAAGGTAGACTGGAAGCAGGACAAGTATAGATCAAGTCGGAAGCACATAGAGGTAAAGTCCTTGTTAGAGTAAGGCTGTACTGAAAACTCACTTCAGTGTCTGCATCAGTGGCTTTCAATTCAAATTCAGTGATAGTTTTTCTCACTCCTTCTTGTACTCGCATTCCAGGAATCTGTACTACAGGTAGCGCATCATCCACAGGACGAATAGTAATGTAAAATGCTTGAGACACCTGGTTTAACAAAGAAAACAAGGAAATGTTCTTTTCAGTCAAGTATGACAGTGATCCTTAGGCAGCATAAAACTGTATTCATTAGAATGTTACATAGTTCACAATTTTTACGGAATAAAGTAATAAATAGTGGGCAGGAAGATAAAAGATGAAAAAAAAACTTAAATTACATTTACTAGCTGTTTTTAGAAAATTATTGTTTGTAAATATGTGCATTTGTATCCTTGTGACTTCAAAAATACACTGATGTAACTCAATTTAGTCTTAAAAACATCGGACTTTTCTCAAGGCTTGGAGAATATATATAATTTGATCACATCGGAAACATAATACCTAAAATAATGGCCATTCTTAACTCAAGTATGTCTTTACTGGTGTTACAACTGAACAGGTTTACACCAAAGTTCAGCCGTTATCAAGGTGAGAAACATTGAGGGCTGAATTTTCAATTTCCTGTAGGAGTGGGCAAGGAAATGTATGTACTCAAAAAGTCACTGATTTCCACAACCTCTGTGACACAATGAGATTTTCAAACTAATTGCAGTTTTTGAATAGCAAGTGTGTCAAGCACAGATTCTGGGACATGCTTGAGCACATCTTTCTGGAACACAGCAAGGAGTTACCTCAGTGGTCGTGAAATTGTATAGAGAGGTATTTCAATATCGATTTCTCATACAGTTGGCACAGAGTTGTCATCACTGGAACAGACAGGCATGATGTTATGTGAGAGATGAATGTGAGGGTATGTGTCCCCATGGCCATTTCCAACTCTGCTGTTATTTGGCTGTCTCTGACTCTACTTCCAGATGGAGGGGAGAGTGTAGCTCCCCTGTCCACTGCAGTTTCAATCAGTAAGGCTTCATAAATAAATGGAGCCACCCAGAGCGAGATACCCAAACCACTGGTTGTCTGCACCTCCATCTCATTCACTTGGGAAGACAGTATTAAGCCCAGTCTGGCTGCTGTTCGCTTTTTAAGTGATGTTTGTTTGCTATGCCTGCCCATACATTCAGCTGGGTACCAAATTCGGTCCATAGCAAATCACTAATTTTTGGCTTTGAAGATAGTGTTGTGTCACTGCTCCTGAAATAGTGTGGGGTTGGACACAAATATTCTTTTGGTAATTCATCCTTTTATTTTTCTC
The DNA here is from genome assembly GCF_020745735.1 of Hemiscyllium ocellatum. Classification (NCBI taxonomy): domain Eukaryota; kingdom Metazoa; phylum Chordata; class Chondrichthyes; order Orectolobiformes; family Hemiscylliidae; genus Hemiscyllium; species Hemiscyllium ocellatum. The sequence goes on from NC_083401.1 coordinate 135,711,454, forward strand.
TCTCACATTTTGTGATACCAATGCACATAAGTGGAGTGTCTTGGCTGTCTAGACTACTAAGCAAAATAACAACCAACGGAGACTGGATGTCATGGGAGGGAAAGGAAGGCTGATGCTGAAGCCCACAGAGAGGTGTTGGAACGTACAACAGACAGCACAGATAAATAACTCGTGAGTGGGGTGTACTTTAGATGAGGAACAAAGATGGGATTTGAAACCAAAGAGAAAATTAAGACGACCTGGAGAAAGAGTGAGCTCAATGCGCTCTACGATGTTGTCTATAAAGCCTTCAGGAAGATGAGGTTTAAAAAAACACAGGGTTGCTAGAAAAGAAGATTAGGTTCTGGAGCTGGCTGCTGATTTGGGGTAGGAAAGGGCAAAAACAAGGACACCAAGAAAGAACTTCCTGTAAAAGTAGTAATAGAACTGAATTCAATCATTTGGTTTAGATTTGCTTTAAGACAGTGATCAGTCAAATAGCGGGAGACTAAAGTTGACATCTCGCTTCCACAACAAGACTTCACTTCAGAACTGTGCTGCCACCTCTTGCAACATTTCATACTCCCATCTGGCTTCACTACAAACAGGTAGACTTTAACGGTCAACATTATTGTGATCAGTTTTAATCTTTCCTCATTCTCATTCAGATCTATGTTGCCTTAAACACAGTGGTCATTCCATCTGTTGTTATCATCTCGAGTCTGCACTTCAGCTCTTGCTGTTTTCTGAATCTGAAGCAAGTTTCTCCACCTCTGTCTGCATTGATATTTCCAAGGTATTTCTGAGGTCCACCCTTTGTCACCTCATCATTTATATACTATCATCTGCCAGTGCCACCAAATGATGTTAACAATATTCAACTCTGTCTTCATTTACTGAAAGGTTGTTGCTATATTTTGCAACTGCCTTCTTCCTGTCACCAGGCTCAGGAAGGGTGTCCAGCTTTATTTTGTTAAAATCAAAGCTGTTCTCATTAACTTCTGCCACCATGTTGATTTTCTTGATACCATCAAGTGATCAGCTTTCAAATAAGGATTAGGCAGGAAGTACAGACCATCACATCAACAACAATTCAGGTAAAGATTAAGTTTCCCATAACTGTCTGCATTCTCAAATCCCTTTATGATTTCAGTTAACTTAACAAACGCGATGACTTCAATGTTCCAATGTTTGTAAGAAACCTTTGCTCCCCTCACATCAGTCCATTCATATTTACCTCCAATGGAACCAAAGAGATAATCTCTTTTCCTGCTTTCAACAAACATATGAAACATCCAGAGACTCCCGTACCCTAAGCCTTGCTGTTACGCTGTTTTCTGCTTGCCACCCGACTGCAACTATGTTGTTTTATAACATCATGGTACACAGAAGTGTTTTAGAATACAGGTCATCAGTATTAATATGATACCTGCTGTTTAACTGCTCCCATAATAATTTATACTTTACCTCGTTGACACCATCGGACACAGAAAAGGTGAAATCATCGGAATGCTTTTCCTCATCACTAGTGTGAACATACTGAATGCTGCGGGCTGCGAGGTCAGCCTGTGTAAAATAGCTAACCTTTGTTCCTGTTGAAGAGGATAAAATGAAAATATAATGCAACGAAGATTGACTGGTTCAAGCAACATGAAAGATTTGGAATATTTCAGCAGCATTGTTGATTTAACTGTTACCATTAAATACAAAGATGCCCCAAATAACCACAAGAACAGTTTAGAGGTTTCAGTTGATTCAAACGGGACTGCTTAAACAATTTCCAGCTGAAATTCTTATTTCTATGTCCAGTCTGGAAAAGAACGTTTCAAGCTGGATCTATTAGTGCCACTTGTTGTTCTAGCTTCATCAGCAAGGTTAGTAATTTACTCAGACTCAGCTTTCCAGGAGGGTGATGATGAGCCATACACAACCTTTTCTTACCACTGATGGCCATAAATAAATGGTTTTTATACCTAATAATGATTTCCTGTACCATCTGTCTTCCAAAAACAACAGAACTTGATGTAACTTTAACATCAAAAAATTGCAGTGAGCAATCCTACAACCTAATCACAATTTGGGAGAGGAAGACAAACCATGAATTAATTATTTCCAAGTTTCCATTTCAGAATTGCAGAACAAAATAAAAATTATGCATCTGAAAGGGCAAATTTGAGCTGATAACAGTTAAGATCAGAGTTCCAGACGTGTAGAGGGGGCACAAAAAAAACACAAATTAATTTCTCATTTAACTCTCAAGAAGAAATAAAAGCCATCCTTAAAAGATTTCACGTGTCCATTATTTTAAATTTCCCAGATTACATGAGTCTACTGATCCAAATTGTTGCCAATTGTCAATTACTCTCTCACCTCCAAAAGAACATTGGGAGCCATGGAAGGAAGAAAACATGCAAGTTAAAGGCTTTCAACATGGAGATTCCACCTTGTGAATAGTCTTAGTTGAAACCAGCACTTTGTTTGGGCTCCAGCCTAGGAAACTGGATCCTCAAAAAGCACCTAATTCAAAGACTGCAGATGGAATTTGAAACTAGCACAAAATTAAAGCTCAGAACAAATTACTGTGGATACTGGAATCTGTACTGAAAACAACAAATGCTGGATTTCACAGCAGGTTGGACAGCATGCATGGAGAGACAACAAGTGAGTATTTCAAGTCCAGATGACTCTTCATCACAGCAGATCTGAAGAGTCATCCAAACTCAACATTAGCTTGGTCTCTCTACATGGATGCTGTCTGACCCACTGTGATCTCAGACACTATGATCTCCAGCATTTGTTGTTTGCCATACAAAATTAAAACTAACAGTTGTCCTGTCATTTGAGCCATTTATTCCATAGCTACACATTTCTAGATAATAATTTTTGAACTATCACTCCTCTAACCTAGAAGAAACCAAAATGTTATCTTCATTTATTTTACCTGGAGAAGCAACATGCTCAATATGACCCAACTGGGGTTGTTTGGTTAACCTGTACATTAGTTCACCAGGCTCACTATCCTGGTCAGTAGCCGACAGCTGTAGGGTTGTTATCTTTTTCACTGTGTTTTCTTCCAGCACCAAGCCTTTATTAACTACAATGGATGGTGGAAGCTTATCTTCTGCAAAATCAAAAATCAAGTTAATGATAATCATGAGAAAACCGACAAAACGCGATTGTATTGCTTAGCAATTAGGAAACATTTCAAATGTCAAGTTTATTATTACTAAATAATAAAATGTGGGGTTACACACTCAGAAATGACATATCTTCCACTACCCTTCAGTACCGGCTGCACCTGCATCTACTGAAACTTTGCTGCAGGCTCCCTCAAGTTTCCACTTTCTTAGTCTAAAAAAGATCAAGTATAAAGTCACCGAGCGTATGCATGTAGCCAGGATCATGAGTTGTCAAGAAGCCTGTATGATTTCTTGAATATTTATCAGTGATCCTGTATACAGTTATGGAGAGCTCAAAAGCACATCAGCTTGTTAGCCTTGCTGACATTTTCAGCATTTTGTCAGTGCCAGGTCAATCACATGCCATCCCTTTGTCTTTGGTCCTTTCCATTGGCAAATTTTCAAACAAACTTTCACAAATCCCAGAAAGTCTGCTGGAATCAGAGGCTGACTTTATTCAAGGGTAAATCCTGGCAATGATGCTGACTTGTGCAACAATGTCAATTTTAGAGTATTAAGGTTTGTGAATATACAAAATAGCAGAAATGATAAACAAAGTGGACAGTTTACAGCAGCAGTGGTTTGCAACGAAGAACACCATGAAACAGTTATTAGAAGCACAAGGGCACTCTTACCTAGCACACTAATGAAGAAGGACTGATCAATTAATTTATTTCCATCTGTATCAACGACATCAAATTTGAAAGCAAAACTTCCACCAGGCTCTCCTTTTTCATGTCTATATTCTACATATCCTATAAAAGATTGATGGAAAAATAATTGCCATTTAGTTGTTCAATTTGGCTTTGACAATGTTATTATTTCAATTTTAAAATCATTAATACAGGTGAAAAGTTACAACACTAAAGAGTCTAGCTTCCCTTTCAGAGTCTGAGGAAAAGATCACTCTCATCAACACCAAAGCAATTTTCTCCAGAACAGATGGTCGACAAATATTTTGGGTGGTAATCAGTCACAAAGTTGTGGACAGTGTGTCTGAATTCCTACGTCATCTTTGCTGCAGGAAAGTTTCTTGTGAGTACCAAGAATCCAAACATTAATCTCGATGTGATTTATTTTAGTTATTATTACCAGATAAAGATCAAAAGAACTGAAAGCCATCATTTCTTGATCCGAGATTCTGCTAAACAACCATGTCAGTATTTGAAGTCTCACCTACCTTTGTTAATGTCAGCTTGGGTAAATCTTTTAATGGGTCCTCTGATTGAGATTTGAACCAAATTGTCATTTTTAGACATCTGCAAACGTCCAACTGTAGGATCTTTGGTTATGACAAATGTAAGCTTCTCATCATTAGAATCAATATCTGTAGCTTTCAGGTGCTGCTGTGTGATTACCGATACAGAGCCTAAATGCAAAAGATGACTTAATTAAATCCAAGGTTGTCTAATTGACGGTTCATTTATTGGCTTGTATTGCAAACTAAGCCATTCATTATTTGCAATGATAGCTAGTCTATTGCCAAGTTATAATGATTGTAACTTCACCTCTTATTTCTTTCATGCACTGTCCCTCAAAAGCATGCATGTGGCTCTGACATTTCTTATTAGTGAAAAAAAAATGTTGTGGACTCCAAGGCAATAATTCACTTCAAAGGTCAATTTACTTTGCTTGAGATGTAATTGTTTGATTTTCAGTTACACTTTAATATGCTTTCTCCTCGAGTGAAGACCCCCTTTCTGCAGAAGGTTTGAAGTGTTCAGGATTCTCAACAGTATCATATAAGCAAGATATTCAAAGTCAGAGCATCATAGTAGAACCCTATCCTTGGCTCATCTCATGTCATACATCCAACTTCTGGCAGAGCATCTGGTTCTGTGCTTAACCACTGTCCAATGTTTCCCCACCTTCCAACTCCACCAATCCAACTGATGGATGCTCGGTGTTTCCATGGCGATACCTGCACACTTGAATTTGTAGATACAAGTGAAAGCATAATATTATAGAAAGTGACTGAGAGAATCCTTGTGGCAAAATTTAAATACATATTTCTCTGTCTCAAATTTAATGAGATAAATTTGCTGGGGGCTCCTCTGCTCATCCATCATAACTTAAGCACAAGTTGTGAACACTTCAGAAGGACGATGATGGAAGTGCTGTGCCAGGATCCTCCAGGTGCCCACACAGTTAAGAAGAGGGAGAACTTGGATAGAAATGAGCTCCTTAAAGATTTCAGTGATTCACTGGAAGGGCTTAGTGGTTAGCACAGCTGCCTCACAGTGCCAAGGACCTGGATTCGATTCCACCCTTGGGTGAAGTGTGAAGTTTGCACATCCTCAAACTCAATTGCTTGGGTTTCTTCTGGGTGCTCCAGTTTCCTCCCACAGTCCGAAGATGTGCAGGCAGGTGATCATGTCAAATTGCTCATAATTTTCAGGAATGTACAGGCTCACTGGAGTTGCTATGAGAAATGCAGGGATACAGAAATAAGGTGGGGGTGGGAGTGGGGGTGGGGGGGGGGGGCGTCTGGGTGGGATGCTCTTTGGAGAGTTGGTGTGGAATTGATGGTTTGAATGGCCTGCTTCTGCACTGTAAGGATTCTGTGATTCTAATTCTTACCTGCTGAGAACTGTAAACCACGGTTGATTGCTAATCTCGGCGCCTCATTCTTTTGCTTTTCCACAAAGAATTCCATTTTTCCATTTTCTGTGTACAGACCATCTGTAAATGCAAAGCGGAACTCATCGGACTGTACGCTGGTCCCATCGTGGGTGTACACAATGAGCGCATCCAGCACATCCTGATACGTGAAAGAGGAGCCTTGCGTCAATACTCGGCCATTTTCCAGAGGCTCAGAATAAAATTGCCTTTTCCGCAGCTTCCCTATTGTAATCAAGTAAAACAAATAAATATTTAATCAACAGTACTTGCCTCATTTCTAAAAAAAAATTTTCAGAACATTACAGAAGCGCAACGCTTTGAGGTAACCCATGAAATTGCTGCTATGCCAATGATCCTTCATGTAGCACATCCCCGGTATTAATCATGGTTATGATGGCAAAAATCAGCGAGGGGGTGAAAACACTAATTACTCCAGGCAGATACATACAACTCAGAGCAAAAATACCAAGTTGAGTTTATATTAGCACATTTCAAGGTGTTTCACAGATCGGTATGTAGTGAATGACAAAGACAGGAAGAGAGTTATTAAAATCAATGACTAACTGCTTGGAAGAAGGTTTTTGAAGAGGTGATGGGGTTGAGTATCACAATTCCACAGATGATATCCAGGCAGCAGAGACCTCATCATATAGATGGGGAGGGCAATTATAAATGTGAATGGGAGGAAAGGGAGCCAATGAACACAGAAGTGTAGAAGGGAATTAGGAAGGACAGCAATCACAGATATTGGAAGATGAGGTGAATGCGGAGCTGACAAGAAGGACAAGTGATCAAGTGACTGAATTTGGAGATGGTGACTATGCAAATTAGGGTGGATGAGCAATAATGCAGGGATGGCTCAGCTCAGGGTTGAAGGGTTCACAAAGCCATATGTGCAGACTGCTTCAGAATCAGTGAAGGCTGTAAGTGAAAGTTACAACACAGTTAAGAACCTTCCAAGGTTGGTTCTTTTCAGGTGAGGAGACCATTTCTGGGTTCCAACCCTCACTCGTGTGCAGTGTCTGTTCTGAAATGACGTTCAGGAATGTGGCCTCCTCATGGGCAACCTATGCTGTCTAATTATGGACAGCAGCGAGATTCCGGAGGCTGCCATCGCAGTCAGAGGGCCAACATGGGGACAGCTCGCAGCTCCACTGAAGAGGCAAAAACTGCTCAGGCCTGAAAAGGAGCCCCTTAAAATCCAAGTGACCTCAAAAGCATGAATCCAAGTTCAAAACGATAATGAATGAACCCTGGTGGCCCATCAGGACAAAGGGGCAATCCCACTATGGGAATTATTTGGGCTGTAACTACCCTAATTACCATTGGTACATAAACATCTGACTGATGACCATCTATCCTACTATGGGAGCATCCGGGTGCTCCTGGACATAAGTGAACCTGCTCCATCACTGAGAAGATCCTGAAAGAGACCACCCCACCCTCCCCATTTGTCTGCAGATTAATCATTGTTGACCACCTGTCACTGCTGTGAGTAGCTGCTGTACCACAGACAAGATACACTTCAGCAATTCACCACAGCTTTATCAAAGCACCTTCCAAATGGGTGACCTCTGCCACCTCAAAGAGCAAGGGCAGATGGTGGTAAAGACCACATCCTCAACTTGGAACAATACGGCCATTCATTCATGATTATTGGGTCAAAATCCACGCCCCTCCTCAGCTCCAGTGTGGGTTTACCTGCACCACATGGGGTGTAGCAGTTCAAAAAAATCAGCTACCTTAAGAGACATTAGGTTAAGCAACAACTGTTGGCTGAGCAAGTAGCACCCACATCCTGAAAATAATATAAACAACAGGTCACCCAGAGGTCAGAGTGTATTGGTCTGTTGACACAAAATCTCCATATGATATTTGCAGCCAGGCCCATCTTCAAGCAAGCTTCCATCCAATGGGCGAAGTCTTCTGAAGTTTGAAATATTCCTGGCACAAAGACTGATTACATTTCCTCAAACTTGCAGGAGGTCAGAGTTGTGCAGATAGGGAAAGACCTCCACGAGATGGCAAATTCAGCTGCTATTTTTCTGCTTGTCGCCCAAGGAAGGTCAGGAGGGGCTTTCCTGAGTCAGACGGCCCACAGAACTGAACTGATGCAGCCCCCAAGGAGAAGCTTACCATCATGTTCTCAAGAGCAGTCAGGGATGGGGCAATAAATGCTGGCCGAGCATCCTTTGAGTAAATATTTAAATAATTTTTGCTCAGGCTTTCTCACAGGCCAGCCTAAAATCTGACAACATTGAAGGCCCACAGCTCTTAGGGCCATCAGTGTGTTGGGGAAACCCATCTGCAGGAATGGTCATAGCTCAGAATGTGAGTCCCTACCCATTGCTGGGAGACCATCTCCCTATTGTGCAGACATTTATTCAGATGTTGGGGGAATCCAGCCTTGACCTGAAGTTAGTTCTTAAGTTCACCCTAATTGGTTCCTGCAGCTAACAGCCCGTCTTCAACATGATCTCTTGGAGATGGGACTGTATCAAGTCATAGTCATAGAGGCATAGAGATGTACAGCACAGAAACAGACCCTTCGGTCCAACTCGTCCACGCCGACCAGATATCTCAACTCAATCTAGTCCCAACTGCCAGCATCTAGCCCATATCCCTCCAAACCCTTCCTATTCATATACCCATCCATATGCCTCTTAAATGTTGCAATTGTACCAGCCTCCACCACCTCCTCTGGCAGCTCATTCCATACACTTACCATCCTCTGCGTGAAAAACATTGCCCCCGAGATCTCTTTTATATCTTTTGCCTCTCACCCTAAACCTATGCCCTCTAATTCTGAACTCTCCCACCCCAGGGAAAAGACTTTGTCTATTTATCCTACACATGCCCCTCATGATTTTATAAATCTCTATACAGTCACCCCTCAGCCCCCAATCTAAACAACCTCTCCCTATAGCTCAAATCCTCCAGCCCTGGCAACATCCTTGTAAATCTTTTCTGAACCCTTTTAAGTTTCACAACATCCATCCGATGGAAATAGAACTGCACGCACACAAGACCTTGCTGATCTTTGAGGGGCCCTATTCTCTCCTTAGTTACCCTTTTGTCCTTAATGTATTTGTAAAATCCCTTTGGATTCTGCTTAACTCTACTTGCCAAAGCTGTCTCATGTCCCCCTTTTTGCCCTCTTGATTTCCCTCTTACTTATACTGCTACTGCCTTTCTACTCTAAGGATTCTGAGCCAATGGGAAATGTTCATAATTTGCTACCAGTGCCACTCCTAAACCTACTGTAAAGTCATTGAAAAGGCCATTCGGCCCATTCAACTGTTTTAAACCTATCTGCCAACATTTAGCCTATAGCCTTGTATGCCTTGGCATTTCAAGCATACTTTTAAATACTACTTAAATGTTATGAGGGTTTCTGCCTTTACTACCCCTACAGGGAGTGAGTTCCAGATTTCAATCTCCCTCAGACTGAAAAAATATTTCCTGACATCCCCCCAAATCTCCTGATCCTTATCTTAAACCTATGCCCCTGATCACTGATCTCTCCAAAGTCAGAAGTCACACGACAACAGGTTATAGTTCAAAAGGTTTATTTGAAATCACAAGTTTTCGGAGCGCTGCTCCTTCATCAGGTGAAGTGGTATGAAGCACACAGGCACAGAATTTATCATTTGGAGATGCTGGTGTTGGACTGGGGTGTACAAAGTTAAAGATCACACAACACCAGGTTATAGTCCAATAGGTTTAATTGGAAGCACTAGCTTTCGGAGCGACGCTCCTTCACCTGATGAAGGAGCGTCGCTCCGAAAGCTAGTGTGCTTCCAATTAAACCTGTTGGACTATAACCTGATGTTGTGTGATTTTTATCAGAATTTATAGGCAGACAGATCACTGCAAGATAATTCTAGGTAGTGAAGAGTGTCAAAAATTGGTGCAAATGTATAAGTATTTAGTACCATCTTGTTTCTCATGATTTATTTTTTGTAATTATTTCTTTGCCTTAACTAATTAGATCATAGGTCATCCCTTCACTTGCTAGTCAGCTATTGATACTTTACTCACACTGTTTGACATGGTTTGGTCACCCGCAAAGATCTGTTTTAGCCTGTCAACACTCAATTCACACTACCAGTACTATCTTTTGACACCTTTAATCACATAGAATTGTCTTGCCATGTTCTCGCCATGTATAAATTTTGTGCCTGTGAGCTTCCCACCACTTCACCTGTTAAAAGAGCAGCACTCCAAAAGCATGTGATGTCAAATAACCCTGTTGGACTATAACGTGGTGTTGTGTGACTTCTGACTTTGTCCACCCCAGTCCAATGCTAGGACCTCCACATTACTGATCCCTGCACAAAGGGGAAAAGTCTCTTCCTGTCTACCCATACTTTCTGCCCAATGGTTTTGGACAATTGCAAGTTGAGCAGAAGGAAATTTTGACTTTTCTCAGCAGTGTGTCAGACAAACAATGTGATAGTCAAATTCACAGGTCGCACAGAATCAACTGCGAAACTCCCATTGACTTGGAGACAATCTTAAGGTCGTCTTGGTAGATGGGTTTGGTATGGAAAATCTATGAGGGAGGAAGAGATGAGGAAAAAGCAAATAAAGTATTTGCCAAAAAAAGTTTTGATTAAAGAACTTCAGGGTATTGGTGGAAGCAACTCTAAGGGATACTCTTCCTAAACTACAGTGACCCAAGAAGAATGGAGGTTTGACTCCTGGTGTGTGCATATCAATTAATCACATCAGGAGCAGCAACAGGGAAACTACAATTGGCTAGATTATGGGGCACAAGTGGCTCAGTGTTTAGCACTGCTGCCTCATGGCGCCAGGGATTCAGGTTCAATTCTAGTCTTGGGTGACTGAGTGGAGTTTGCACAGGTGGGTGTGTCTGTATGAGTTTCCTCTGGATACTCCAGTTTCTTCCAAAAAATGTGGAGATTAGGATTGGCCATGCTAAACTGCCCCATACTGTCCAGGGATATGCAGGTTAGGTAGAGTAACTACAGTAAAGGCAGCACTATGGTAATGGGTGGGCACAGGATCTGGATCTGGGTAGGATGCTCTTCAGAGGAATAATGTGGACTCAATGGGCTGAATAGATTCTCTCCCTGCACTGTAAGAATTCTATGGTTGGCCATCCCAGGTTAGGGAAGGGGCAAGTGGCTATGGGTGTGCTTCTGCTCATTCTCTGCTGGAAAATATGCAACGTGAGGAGAAAATGCTTGCGACCATTGAAAAGGTCTGTGGCTCTCTGTCAATCCTCACATATGAGCAACACTTATTTGACTGATACCAATACACCAAAGGAATCCACCAATTCCACCAAAGATTCAACACCTTCAGAAAAGAGCAGATTCATTGCCAAATAAACCTAAAGGACATGCAACTCAGTTAGATTGTTCTGAACAAATTAAGTGAGTATTTTCAGAACAAAAAAGAAGTTTGGACAACAGAAGAAGCATTTACTTCCTTAGAGAGGGTCTGCTACCTCATGGGTGACTGATGTCCAGCTAAAGCTCCACGACCTTCCAGCAGGTTTCTGGGGAGCGCTGAGGACTCCTTAGTGATTTCTTATTAATTGGCTGAGATGAATTCCAGCAGCAATAGCTGTCCCCATTGCTACTGCTGCAAGACTCATTGCCTGATTACCAGGACCTGTCCAGTCCAATCGTGGTAAATTCTGAACAAGGGTCACAGACCTCGAAACATTAACTCTGCTTTTCTCTCCACCAATGCTGTCAGAACTGCGGAACTTCTCTGGAACTTTGTCTTTGTTACTGATCTCCATTGTCCATAGTTCATAGTTTATATTTTGAAAAAAATACTGACCTTGGTTTAAATGCGGTCAGCCTGGAGCCTCCCTCCCTTCCTGTAGCCTTCAGCAGTGACACCTCCATCTGTGATGCCGCTGAGCTATCTGGCCCCTTATGAGAGTCTGAGAGGGGACCGACCATCCTCACCTTGACAACAGACCTCAGTAGCAGCTTCCCCATTGGCCAGCAGTGGTAAAAGGCTCCCTTACCCTTGTGAAATCAGCACCCACTTTTGGTGCCAAAGTACCGACTGCTTACATAGAGTCATAGATATCTACAGCTTGGAAACAGACCTTTGGTCCAATTTACTGCCCAGTTTTCACAATTACAGTAGTTCCATTTGCAAACCTCTTGGTAAAATTGCAAAAAAAAATGAGCATTTTAAAACTTAAACTACTGCTTGATTGAGAAACTTGAACCAAGACACTCCGAATGATGCAACTTTCAGATACCTTGTCAAACCCCTCATTAACATCTGTTCATGGACTTACCATGGCTGGGTTTTTTGGTCACTCTTAAAACCAACTCATTCTCTGGTGTGTCCAGGTCCAGGAGACTAAGTGAGGAGTTTCGAATCACGACACCCGCTCCTTCGTTTACGTACACAGCTTCAACATTCATTTTGGGAGGTTCATCATTCTTCCGCTGATAACAGAAACCAGGAAAATGGGTTAATTTCTGGCCTTTAGATGTGTATTTAGAATAACTTTTTCCAGCATTAACCATTGGCAAGATTGATTTTTCACTCACAATATAAGGCAAATATGAAAATTTATGCAAAGTTCATTCAGCCATATATTGTCAACTCAACCTCTACATGCTCTCTGATTTATACAGAATTACACAAAAATAGAATATAATATGGAAACAAACTGTTGGGATATATCATGACACCTGCCAAGGATATTTGTATTTAATTTTGATCAATTTCCATTAATGTCTTGACTTTTTGTTGCAGTGCCCGAGCAGGGACTATCTAAAACAGTATTGTTCATTCAAGAGTGGGAACAAACTGTTCAGTGTGAGGATGTGCCTCTCAGTGGCACCAGGCAGACATTCTCTCATATTGACAGTACAGCGGCAGACCATTTGTTAAAACGGGTCCTATTGTTTTCTGCACCTTGCACAAACTCTCAGTAAAGGCTAAATTTAAGAATTTAGAGACTGCTTGCTGACACCAAGGTGACAAAACTATGGTCCAAGGGGTATGTGAAAGCGTCATAGCCACACACCTGTAGGGGGAGTAACCTACATGGACATGATCCATTCACAGTTCTGTTTGTGATGAACCAGCCGGTTGTGAGCTCACTATGTTATCTAATCAATGTACCTCGACGACTGAGAAACATTGCTTTTATTCCAAACAATAGTTCAAAATGAAATGACCTTCACTGTCAATTCTTGGGTCACTGCTGGGAAACATGGGTATAAAACTCTCTTCATAAATATGGCAACGGGAAGTGAAGGACTGACATCTGCAAAGAGCATCAGGAGAGAGGTCTCAGAAGACGCTGCAGGAACAGTATCATCTACATTGAAGATTGAGAAAATAGGGTGTGAGCATTCAATCACAATCAAGTGTGATGGAAAATTTAAGCACAACAGACAGATGTTGTCCACAATTTACAATGAGATAGAGGAGTGTAAACCCACTTTAGTTGTAATTTTTTACATGATTCTAAACTCTAAATTTGGTAAGTATCATTCATCATAGAATAGTTTCACATTCACATCGAGACTTAACCAGACCTTCAATGCTTTGCTGATTCTTAACTAATGCCCAAGCAAGAACAGAATGTTTTTGAGTTGGAGGCTCAATTTCATGCCCTATTTATTTTAAAAGAGCACAGAATCAGCCTGGTTTAAAGCAAGCATCAGACAAAATGCGGATAATTTTTTCAGGCACTGTGGTCGACAATCTTTTCACGTTCCTGAACTGAATTTTTGGTCAATTCGGTTAAAAATACCTGCCAGTTATAAAGTGTTACTTTTCTAAAAATAGAGGTAAAATCACTGACTGCAGATGCTGGAAACCAGAGTCTAGATTAGAGTGGTGCTGGAAAAGCACAGCAGGTCAGGCAGCATCCAAGGAGCAGGAAAATCAATGTTTCGAACAAAGGCCCTTCATCAGAAATCTAAAAATCTGTTTGTCTCTTTGTGTTAAACATTCTACACAATGAGATTAGAGTGAAATACAATTACCAGTATTTTAATGTTGAAGTTATACACTGGAGACTGAATTGTACCATCGGTCACATAAAAGTCAAAGCTGTCTGAGACTGGTTCGATGTTGCGATGGACACTCTGCACGTAATAAATATTATCGTTGAGAATATCCTGAACCGAGAAAGGCACATCAGGACTGATGATGACAGCTTGATCAGTTCTCCCATCTGTCAGAAACAAATATGAAATCACAACTTCTTATCCTGTTAATTAATCGTCACAAGCAGGTCCTGCACATTAGGTGGTTAAAAATCAACTCAACCGCCTGCTCTCCCATTCTGTCCTCTGGACAGATCAAAGCAGGCCATGTTCCAACATTCACATAAATACATTAGGCAGTAACCTTTGCCAATACATTTCTTTATATTGAGGTTTAAGCCTACAGATGCTCAAAGTTAATTACAGCTGAAATTAATCTGTTTCAAAATTGAGTTTTTTTATATAAACAGCGTGAAAGCATTTCCAACTTTGGCTGAGATTAACTGACTGGCCATTTCCATCAAAAGAAACTTTTCTGGACTGAACCCCAATCTACCGACTGGCTAAGCTCCTTGGTGAATTACAGACCTCAACATTAAAGTTCTCGTTGACTGGAAACTACTGGCCTATCAGAAGCTGGCATGTTTCTAGCTCCTGAGAGATCATTGAGGTGGCCTAGTGTTCAGGGATTCAACAGCAAGAAGGTAGAGACTTTCTTTCGAGTCTCATTGGATGGGAAGTCACAGGATGGGGTTGGTCAGGGTGGGGGTCAGAGACAAGGGCAGGGGCCACCTTCTTGCATGTACCCCCATCCTTGTCCTGCCCCCTAATGATGCTAGATTGGCCATTGGTCATGAAAATAACCTCATTATTCATCCTTCAAGAAGACAGGACATCAGGGCGGTGGCAAGTTGAGGCCTAAATTGAAACTGTTAATTGATCACATTTATTGATGACTTTCTTGACTTGTCAGAAAGTAAGAACCTTTGGATAGCAAGAAATGGGTGAGAATCTCTCCAGCTCAACCTCACTCAATTTATCTTTCTCACCACTTTCCTCATCACCTTCCAGGGTTGGGAGGACTGCAGTCTTGTGTGTAAAAGATCAAACCAACACAGTTTCAAATATAGCACATACACACAACAGCCACTACAGCACAAACCGTACACAATAGTGCAGTGGCAAGCAGAAGTTTAATACACATCTTTAAACAGTTTATTTTAATTGAATTGACAGTTTCTGAAATTTGAACATTCAGTTCTGAATTTGCACTGCATCAGAAGGAAGGGTTGTGTGTCTTAGACATAATGGTGTTGGAACTCTGACACCGGGCCCCTCATCCCTGAACCTGGCACCCACCAAGCCTATGGCAGCCGTTGGGGCTATGGTGAGAAAGAGGATGGACGATGGTAGTTTAGAGTTTGCATATCCACAGAAGGAGCTACACAAATGAAATGCAGCTGCATTCAAACAGATCCAATTCTAAATTTCCAAAAATTACTCTTGGCTTTAGAATATTGGAACAAAAGATCTAAAGCTGTCAGAATTATTAGGACAGGTAAGTTACCCTTTTGGAGAGGCCCAGGCACCCATTTGGTTGTGTCACACTGTGTTTAGAGGAGGTCAAGTGCCCTCTAGGTTGGTTACAAGTAGACATGAATACTCCAAAGAAATTATTTATGTAGAACTGTCAAGCTGTCAAAACATTTAAACTCACCAGCATTTAAATTTTTTTTGAATAAAAAAATGCACCTTATTATCTTTAGGGTCGGTGGGGTGGGTGTTTGTGCCTTGTCAGTTCAATTGACAGCTCTGAGTTTTGAAAGTAGGGCTGGTTCTTTGTGATTTATTTAGGTACTTTATTTTTTTGCTGAGAAAGGTCCTAAAGTTTGAAACACTAAGTTGAAATTCTGTACATTCCCAAATACCTACATATATAAATAAAACAACCTATAGAATAAAACTAAAAATATAAAAGCCACAACACAAATTAAATACTGTAAATAAATATTTAAACATTTCACAGTCGTTTGTTCGAGGCTCTATCTAGTGGCAGAGACTGGTCAGTGCAGGTAGCAGCTGAAGGAGGTATTTATCAGAGAATCTCTGCAAAGTGGAAGCAGGCCATTCAGCTCACCGAGTCCACACCAAACCCACCCAGGTCCACCAACGCCCTCCCACCTAGACCATTCCACCTAGACTATGTACAATTCACCTAACCTGCACATCTTTGGACTGTGGGAGGAAACCCACGCAGACACAGGAAGCATGTCTGTGCGGAGTTTGCTCAGTCACTCAGGGTGGAACGAACCCAGGCCCCTGGTGCTGTGAGACAGCAGTGCTAACCACTGAGCCACCATGGGGGAGAGGTGAGTGGATAGGTGGAGATGGAGCCGAGACACAGAGAGAGGGAGACAGAGAGAGAGAGAGAGACAGAGAGAGAGACAAAGAAAAACAGAGACACAGAGAGACAGAGAACAACAAAGAGACATAGTACGAGAGATAAGGGGTAGGGAAGTGAATGAACTAGTTTATATTTTGCCATTTAAAATTTTCCTCCATTAGACTTCATTTGCTTAGCCAAGGGTTTAGTTTGCTTAATCTCACAAAATTAATTCAAAGGACTTGCTCAATCAGCGGTTGTTGCTCATGGTATTTGGTGACTGTTAAAAGCACAAGCTGTGTTTCTTTTCCACATCTCATTCTACTGCCACTTCCACTCAGGATGAACATTGTATAACCTTTGTTTGACTCATTACCACAGCACACAGAACCTGATGCCATTGGAGCTGTATGTCTGTCAATGCCAGGAATAAAACAGGACGAATTTGATCTAGGTGAGTTAATCATATCCCTGAATATGGCGACAAAATCCACCAGTCCACCTCATTCCATATTCTGGGGATTACTATTGACCAGATACTGAGATGGACTAGCTATATAAATACTGTGATTACAATGACAGGTTGGAGGTAAGGAATGCAGCGGGTAATTTACTTCTTGACTCCCAAAGCCTGCCCACCATCTACAAGACACAAGTCAGGAGTGTGATAGAATACTCCTCACTTGGCTGAATCGGTGCAGCCCATAACAGTCATTCCCTCAACTACTGAGACTCAGTTACACCAGTGTGTACATCTACAAGATGAATTGCAGAAATTCATGAAGGCTCCTTAGATAGCACCTTCTCAACCCATAATCACTATCATCTAGAAGAACAACGGCAGCATATAAACAGCAACACCACCCTTTACAATCTCCTGTCCACAACACTCATCACCTTGACTTGGAAATATAACACCATTCCTTCAGTGCCACTGGGTCAAAGTCCTCGAACTCCCTCCCTAAATGTCTTTTGAGTGTACCCACTCCAAATGGATTGCAGTAGTTCAAGATGGCAGCTCACTGCCAACTTTTCAAGGACAACTAGTGACAGGCAGAAAATCTATGATGCCCATGCCCTGTGAGTGAATGAAAAGAAACGGCTGGCAAGGTGATGGGCAACATGGGATTGGCTGACTGGACGAGTAGGTTGCTTCTTGTCCGTCTCTTTTCTTACGTTCGTAGGAGAAAATAGTTATCATTATTTCCTTTATTTAAATCAATAGTGGGTACAAATACCTCTTTTCAGATTTTCAATGTAGCCAAATGTGGGTGCAGAGGTTATCTTTATTAATAGGTCCTTCTCTGGTGTGTCTGGATCTGTTGCTAGGATACTGTGTGATGACAGCAGTATTCTTCCTCCCTCTTCCACCTACAGCCGATATAAGAATATAATTAATTAAATACACCAGAAGATGACCTGGACTGTCATTTCAGTGGATGGAATGATGTCAGATTTTTCAAATTCCTTCCTGTGTCACGCATCTTCCCAAGCCTTCGTGAAATGGTACAGGCTGTGGAATTCTGATCCAAAGGAGTTTGCCAGCAGACACTGTACTTCTCTCTTTCAATCAACAGTTTCTGTGTTACAGAACTTAACAATGAGAATTAACTTTTGGGGACAATCACACACCTTTCACATCAAGAAAATAGCCAAAGTTCAAAGACAGAGATTACACAACATTTTATTAAGTCATCACCTCACACTGAAAGTTCTTTAATAAGTTATTTTAATAACACAGACCAATGCTATTCCTAACAACATGAGTATTTTCAATCAAAAACAGAAACTTTGAGAGAAACTCGGCAGGTCTGGCAATTCTGTGGAGAGAAAAACAGTTAATATTTTGAGTCCAATGACACTTCTTCAGAAGCATCTGAAGATAGGTTAATGAACTCACAATATTAACTCTACCTTCTGTCCACAGACACAATCAGATCTGTTGAATTTCTCCAGCAATTTCTGGTTTGTTTCAGATCTTCAACATCTACAGTTCTTTGTTTTAGTTTAACATTTCCAAATGTTTGCTATATATCTTTTCATAGTCTATTATTCTGACACTCTTTTTGAGGATATGTAACAAACATAGAAGCTAATTTGGATTACCCAAAATGCATTTGAAGTTGTTTGACATCACAGCATGGGCATGGAAAAGGGTGACATGGCTGGAAACATGTCAAAAGAAATCAGTTCAGGATCATTTCAAATCAGTTCTCATGAAACTCGTGAGCTGTGGATGTCAAGTGTACATTCTACCATATGTCAGTCAGTTCTGGTGTAGGATCTGTAAGTTCAATTTTGTCGATCCCAAACTGAGCTGGTGATGGCGGTGGATACTGGTGGTGTTTCAAAGACAAATCAAAAAGCTGGGTGGGTGCAGGACCAGTGGCAACTTACAATATTGCTATAGGGATATGGATACTGTTTCACTCCTCCCAGCCTCAAATTCAGGTGTAATAAAAAGTTTACTTACCTTATCTTTCAGCTGTCTCTTTCGGGGCTGCTAAAGATGTCTGATAAGCCAGTTAGTGCATTGCACATTCCACCTAGTCTTGAACCAATTTCAGAGCAATTCCTTTAACAGGTGTTATGTCCCTGCTTATATACATGAGGAATCAAACATCTCTCCAAGGTGGCCATGGGAGATGCCCAAATACTACCAAGTCAGCATGATATTCAATGCACTTCCAAACAGGCTAAGGAGAAGTGTGAATCATATTTCAACATTGCCTTCAAAATATTAGATGGCACTATTGGTCAAAATTGAGTCCTATGTCAGCATCGTGAAAGTTAATATCTGCACTGACAGTCAAAGATGAAAATTTAACTATTGCCATTTTTAGCACATCCTTTGAACTGTACACAGGATTATGAGGAGGAAAGTCATTCATTTGTGAGACTGCATATGAAGTTAACAGATATATCAAGTCCAATTTTAACTCAAATTCCATTTAATAAGGGAATTAAAAATCTAATATGGAATCAATTGACAGGTATTCTCTACTTCTACTATTTCTGTACTTACAGTGACTTCATCTCTGACATTAACAAGTGGTGAGTAGTTCTCGGCAGCAGTGATGGTTATGGTAAACATTTGGTTGTCAAGGCGGTTGTTATCAGCATCATAGACAGTAAAATGGAAAATGTCAGTGATGGGTTGATCTTCAATGTCAAAGTCTGTTGTATATCTGTTTAGAAATGTAAATTATGCAAATAGTAAGTTTAACTAAAGATGTTTGTTTATCAGTATATCAATTACAAATGTCTTGCATATGTGATAAGAATGTTACTGAGCATTCTACAGATGTTACATTATGACTGTATAAATTAAGTCTAATCATGGTCAAGATTTAGATCATTAAGAAACAGCCAGTCATACCTAAATCAGTAACTGATAGATAATAGTGTTTTGACTTAACATCATTTTGGAGTAAAGAATAGAACTGATTAAGAATACTTCTCAGTTAGTCAATCATGACACTTCCACAACAGCATAGATAAAGGTCACTCCCATCATGTCTGTTCAGACTCTTTTCTAGAACAATCCAAAGCTAACCCCAGGAAAGAATAGAGCAAACACAAAAGTACAGAAGGGGCTCTTCAACCTATAACCTTTTTGCTGGTTCATTGAAGGCATCCAATTTAGTCCCACACTCCAACTTTGACTCCATAACCCTTCAAATGAGTTCTTTTCAAATGTTTAAGCGACCTTTTAAAGCTGAACCCGATTCCATACCTTTTCAAGGAACATGCTTCAGGCTGCAACAGTTCTCTGTAACATTATTCTCTTTATTTCCCTTGCAGTTTTCTCGTTAATTATTTTACATCTATTTTACTTTGGTTATTGACTTACTTGAGAGATCCCAATTCTATTAAAATGCTTCATAAATTGGAATACTTGTGTCAGGTCTTTCTTTAATGTTGTCTCTTCTCTCCCTACAAAAGTGAAAGCTCTAATCCATGGTATTAAAATGATGGACATTTTCTAAATTGCTTTATCAGTTTTCTCTGGCATCCTTAAGGTTCCTAACACTTGCAGTCACAAAGAAAAATTCCACATTTTGTGCCGCTGTCTGTCCATATTCTTTCACCTGACAGTTAACTCTTCAGCTTTGTCAGCAGAATCTGCCTCTGTAGCACCAGCTATTTTTAACTGGCTCAAAAAATAGTGGAAATTCAATCAAGCTGAGTGTAAATTGCATTTAAAATTATGCCAGTTACAGCAATATCTGGGAAATTGCACCTAACAAACCTGAGCAACTAGGCCAAGACTCTAGGCCTTCAAATACAGTGTTTTCACCATTGACTTTCTTTGTCACTTTCCATGTCCCTTTCCATATCTACAATATACCTAATGACAAGTACAAAGGCAAGGAAATCCTGCTGCAATCGTTTGGACTTTGGTTAAGTCACATCTGACATACAATGTTGGTCTCCAAATGTTTTCAGGAATTTAGAAGAATAAGAATCTTATTGAAATACGTAAGATTCGTGGGTGAACTTCTCAAGGTAGGTACAGTGAGTCTGATTCCCACAGAATCTAGTGGTTATAATCTCAGGATAAGGGGCCATGTATTTCGAACTGAGACTAGGCAGCATTTTTTCAGTGGGAATGGTATATTTGGAATTCTCTATCCAAAACAGCATGGATGTCAGTCATTGAGCATATTTAAGACTGATTAGATTTTTGATCACTAAGGGGTCAGGCAATATGGGGACAGGCTGGAAAAGTGGAATTGAGGTAGAATATCACTCATGATCTTATTAAATATACAAGTAAACCTTTTATTAACCAGCATTTATGCAACCAGGAGTGTGACGAATGATCAACTATCCCACTTGAGCAAGAGGTCCACATAATGAATGTAAAAATCACATACTAAATAATACACAATACTCATACTTTATTTACAGTATAAATCACAAATAATAATGTAAGTTTGCCTTAAATAAAACTAGCAGAGAACTTACTCACTCCTACTCTCAACCAACTACTCAGACATCGCAGAGATCGCGATAATCGTAAACTGCCAATATCTGACATTTTTTTTGGCTTTTTTTTGAGAGTGCAGGTTCGTAAGGTGCTGGTTAAAACAAAGTTTGCTGTAGCAGGGCAGGCTTAAAGTCCATCTGGTCTAATCTTGCTCTTCTTTAAAAAATTTCCTCATGACCACATTTGCCCCAATGTTATCCCATTGCCGACTTCATTCTCTAGAATGAGATCCCAGGACTGCTTTATTCCTGGTTGGGTTAGAAACATACTGATCAAGTTCTCCACTTCATATTTCAGGAATTCTTCATAAGCCTGCCCTTGACATCGTTCCTCCTCTACTCCATGTTACGGTATTACACTCCCTACTAATTCTACTTCAGCATTCTTTTTTACATTTCCAGAAACGCTTGGAGATTTGCTCCTCTCTCCATATCTCACTACTCTGGATCAATAGTAAACACCTATTAATCTTTCTTTTCAGTGCATTCACACTAACTACAGTTTTAGTCTTTTAACACTCTAACACATCATCTCTGTTTAGAGCTGTGTTACAGAATTGGCTATACTGCGATCATCAACACAAACCCAACAACATAATTCCATCTCTCACACAGTGCTAGCTGGAGTCTCTAACTTGTCACACCTAATTCTGAAATTAAGACAGGTGCATACCACCACTGCCAGTCAGCTTTGCTTTTCTCCCTCATGTAATGCATTCTTTCATTGTATTCTTTGTTGTCACTGGCCTTCTTTAGCTAAGCTTAATTCAATGTATTTCATGACCATATACTGTAGTCTATTTCTGTTGCTTTATCTAGTCTTAACAAAAACCATCAAAACCATACTAAAATGTCATTGTTATAATAAATACACAGTAGCAGGACTATGATTATGCTGTTCATGGCAATTCAGAGGCTGTAGGCAGAATCTTTGTTGACTCAGTGTGAGTTTTGCTGAGTTTCATGGAGGGTCTCTCTACATGAGGTTTAGCAAGTTTTCTCATGATATGTTGCCAAGTTTGCACTATTATCGACCTACCCCATCTTTTATTTGAACTAGTCCCACTTTATTATTGACTATACACAGCTACTGCTAGGATGTCCTGAAGTAGACTGGCATTTCTGGCACAGGTGCTATCTTTAAAAGGCTGTTTGAACCCAAACAAGCATTTAGTCTGCAGTTGCCCTCCACAGTTCCTGACATTTTGCCCAGAGGTGGCACACAGGGAAAAATTGGCTTTGTGAGCAAGGACCTGGAGATGTGACATATCAGACTGTACCTCCTCTTCTCTCAGAATGGAAACTGGAAGCCACAACACCATGCCAATTTGATTAGAGTCAGTGCAGTCTCAGCACTCTGGAGGAATGCTCAACACTGAAAGAAGAAGGTCAATGCCATTCCCTACTCTGTCAGCATAAGTGCTACCATCATCTCTCCAATACTGTACACTCACTCCCTCCTTGATACTGCAACCACCTCTATAACCAAGAGTCATGTACTACCCTTCTCTCCATTGTCTGCAACATCTTCCCTTACTCACTATCATCTACCTCAAACCCAACATCACCAACCCTGCATGGCCTCTGTGCTGCTTACTCATTCACTCGGGGCACCTCCGCACTTGCAGCAAAAATACAGCCACGCCATTCACTTTTCCCTCCGTATATATCTGCTCCTGTTCCATTTCAGATGGAAAACAGCTACATTAGGACAGAAGGAGTCAAAATGGGTGGAGGGCCGTACAACACCCAGCTTCTTACCTCTTACAGAAAATCCAGTCTCTGACCTGCCCAAGCTCCTGGACTGGTGTCAGAGACTGCCTTTGATCCACTGACTGTAGGTCATCTCCCACCATGACTGAGGACAGCTGACAGCCATGATGGGCTTTTTGATTTTGTACTTGCACTAAATTATATTGCAAAACAGCAGTACTGTGAACTGAGTAACTCTGACAGAGGGGAAAGGTGAAAAGAGGAAAACTGAGATAAGGCAGAGATGCTGAGAGCATCCAGCTGAACTCAAAGTGAGGGAGCATTACGACAGCAAGCAAACAGCCCGGAGACACAGCCTGGTCCAGTCCACAAGCTCAATGCACTGCCCCGAATCCAAAGCATTCCCATTGCAGTATTACAACGATTGTTATCATATGTAATCTGAGGTACAGCCCTGAAGTGCAGAAGCAGCCTGTAACTGCATCAGAAATGTGTCATGAGGATTCTTAGAGGCTGGCAGAGGTCATTATGCCACCATCTGTGGACTAGTGCTCACAGAGCATTCTGAGATGTTGGTGCATAGTATCAGACATGGTGGTTCCTTTGGAATAAGTAGCAAACTGAAATTACCAGGTACCTGCTCTGACTTCCACATCGAGAATTCCAGCATCTATTTTGCTCATTGTGGATGGTACAACAGAAAACTACATATTAATGAGGCGAGATCTGCAGTTAATAAAGTTGTTAACAAGCAATAATGCCTCTTAATAGATAACTCACTGATGTATAATGAGAATCTCAGCTCGTGTCTAAAACTTGTTAAAAGTTGAAATGAGTTGTTCCTGACATGGAGATAGTTCTCGCTGATTCTGCCACATCTCCTGTCTATCGTCCATGTCATTCAGGTCCATACAGGATTCTATCCTGGGATTTGTTTTTTCTTTTTAGAACATGATCATTTTGTTATATTTTGATTACAGGCAATTCTGATACCAAACAGAGGTGGCTAAGTGTGTGAGGGGTTGTTGTAACCTATTCTGGTTCTTACTAGCACAAGATATTAAAGTTGCAAATAACATATCCTCATATTAACTGGAAATAAATTGGCCTAAAGATGACCTTGACATATAATTAGGGAATTAATGTAGCAGAGGAAGTTTTCATCAACCAACAGAAGGCAATGTTTGTGAAATGTTTTTACATTTTAGCAGATCTTGTTTACAGTATGAAAAACAAAGACATTTCGATGTTTGGGTGCACATGCTCAATACATACATCGGAAAGTCCACTCCACACTATTTAAATGGATATAGTAACATATTTATTTTAAATGGATTCATGTCTCCATTGAAATCGAGGAGAGCAGATTTAAAGAAATACATGAAGCATTTGTTTGCCAGCATCCACAATGTATCATCAGGACCAGCATCCTATAGTTTTGCCAAGGTGAAGGTGTGTTTCATCACTCCCATCTTCTTAGGACCACAGAATCTAATTGCTGTAAACAGGCACCTCCTGAGGATACAGTTAGGACAAACCTACAGATGGTTGTAATGTCTGCTCCTTGGGGAAAGAGAGGTTACTGAAGTGACAGGACCCAGTAGCATACGACACGGTTTTTTTGGTTAAAAAAAAAGAAAAAACAAATCGCCTTTATACCAAAAGGTAATCCATCTAGGTGTGATTTGTTTTATGCATTTAGTAAGACAGTGTATATAAACTTAACTGACTCAAAAGACTTAGTGGGCAGCACGGTGGCTCAGTGGTTAGCACTGCTGCCTCACAGCGCCAGAAACCCGGGTTCATTTCCCACCTCAGGCAACTGACTGTGTGGAGTTTACACATTTTCCCCGTGTCCGCGTGAGTTTCCTCCGGGTGCTCTGGTTTCCTTTCACAGTCCAAAAATGTACGGAGTAGGTGAATTAGCCATGCTAAATTGCCCGTAGTGTTAGGTGAAGTGGTAAATGTAGGGGAATGGGTCTGGATGGGTTGCGCTTCAGCGGGTCAGTGTGGGCTTGTTGGGCCAAAGGGCCTGTTTCCACACTAAGTAATCTAATCTAAAATAACCCAATTTTTCTGGCCTCAGATTTCCTTTTTTTCTCTCTTTTCTTTGTTTTTTTTTCAGCCACACCCTTCTATATTCACATCAATAATCAGCCCCAAATGTTCACCCATGATGGCATGTTTTACTTAGCGCATGCAAGGGATCAAGGATATGACACAGGCTGCTTTAGGAAGATGTGCATCAGTTTAAGACAGGCTCAGTCTTTGCATGGATGTTTTCAGAAATTGACTTATTCATTCACATCAGTGATACTTATTGCCAATCCATGTGAACTCAGCACACAATCTGCAAACCTGACACTTTGAAGTGTGATGTAGTTTTAAAAGTACTGGTTATCTTTGTGTTTAAAATAACTTTAGTCACTAATTTTGCATTTTTATATTATAGTGCACCGACAAATAAGGGGGTAATTTGTCTTTCAATGTGAGCAGGAAAATATAGATTGTCATATTACATATCCATCCAATTTCTATACGAAACCTCACACCTCATCTATTGATCTGTCCAATGTGGAAATGACTCTTAAAACATGACTTCACATATTTCATTCACTGTTGGTGCACAGATACTGGCAGTACAGCTTTTGGCTTGACACAAATAATGTTTTCATCACCAGTAACAGCTTAAATAGAAAATTAGCTCCATCAGAATTACTGGACCATTGGCCCTTCAGGCCATTTTTTTTCCTACTTAGTGCACTCTTCTCAATGACTTGAAGCACCTAATTGGCTCAGTAAAAGGAAATTGCATTTAACATATTTACAATTGTTTGTAGAATATACTTAACTTTTATTCAATAGAGGTATTATCAACTTTGTATCCAATAATCTGATTTCAAAGTCAAAGTCAGTGCCTGTTTCCTTGAAATATTTTCTATAAATTGTTGAGTATGTTGCAAACATATCACATCCAGGGGTTTGATGGGACGGATCAGCCATTGAACCATAGTGATGTACAGCATGGAAACAGACCCTTCGGCCCAACTTGTCCATGACAACCAGATATCTGAAATTAATCTAGTCCCATTTAACAGCACTTGGTCCATATCCCCCTAAACCCTTCCTATTTAAATACCCATCCGGATGCCTTTTAAATGTTGTAATTGTACCAACCTCCACCACTTCCTCTGGCAGCTCATGCCAAACACATGTCATCCTCTACCTGAAAATGTTACGCCTTTAGGCCTCTTTTAAATCTTTCCCCTCTCAATTTAAACCTATGCCCTCTAGTACAGGACTCCCCCACCCTAGGGAAAACAGTTGTCTACTTACCCCATCCATGCCCCTCATGATGCTATAAACCTCTATAAGATGACCCCTCAGCCTCCAAAGCACCAGGGGAAATAGCCCTAGCCTGTTCAGCCTCTCCCTGTAGCTCAAAGTCTCCAACCCTGGCAACATCCTTTTAAATCTTTTCTGAACCCTTTCAAATTTCACAACATCCTTCCAACAGGAGGGAGACCAGAACTACACACAATATTCCTGATGAAGGGCTTTTGCCCGAAATGTCGATTTTCCTGCTCCTTGGATACTACCTGCCCTGCTGTGCTTTTCCAGCAATATTCCAGAAGCAGCCTAACTAATGCTCTGTACAGCTGCAACATGGCCTCCCAACTCCTATGTTCAATGCTCTGAACAATAAGGGAAAGCATACCAAACACTTTCTGCAATATCCTATCGACCTGCTACTCCACTTTCAAGGAACGATTAACCTACACCCCAAGGTCTCTTTGTTCAGCAACATTCCCCAGGACCCCAACATATTCTACAATAATTCACGTCTGTCTCTTTAATTGACTAACTTAGGTTCTGGACTTTGATCATACACATATCAACCAACATCATTCAATGGACTGAAATGTGTTTTAAAGTCTGCATAAGATTATTAAAAATATTAAATTGTAGGCATTACGAAGGATTTCTTTTACAAGAAGAAATGTATCTTGTATATTACATATGTTCTGCATTATATTCAATTATTTTACCTGATTCTTTGGTTATCAATATCTTCCATTGTAAAAGTAGAAAATTCCAGCAGTTCCTCACCATGATTAGTGAGAATACCATACATGGGCAGAGAGATCAGTTGCATCCGGATTTTACTGTCGGGAGAATTATTATCCTAGAGAAGAAAAGGTAAATGTTATGTTCAGCTAGTTGGTTCCTCTTTAATATTTTTCATGATTTCACATTACACAATTGCAAAAATAACGTGAATATTTCAGGAAACTTCAAGAGATCAAATCAAAAGCATTTTTTAAAGCAAAACCTCAAATTGGTGGTGAACCTTGGCAGTTCTACCGCATGAGTTGGGAGAACACAGAGTTAATGCCGAGTCAGTGACTCTTCTTCAGAACTGGTTGTGTTTTATTTTAGCATTTGACAAGGTCCCAGATGGTAGGCTGGTCCAGAAGATTAAGTCACATGGGATCCATGGAGAATTGACAAGTTGGATACAAAGCATGGAAACAGACCCTTTGTGTAACTGGTCGGCACCGACCAGACATCCCAAGCTGACCTAGTCCCACTTGCCAGCACTTGGCCAATACTCCTCTAAACTCCTCTATACCCATTCAGATGCTTTTTGAATGTTGTAATCAAACCAGCCTCTATCACTTCCTCTGGCAGCTCATTCCATACACGCAGCACCCTAGATGTGAAAAAGTTACTCCTTGGGTCCCTTTTAAATCTTTTCCCTCTCACCTTCAAATTGTGCCCTCAAGGTTTGGACTGCCTCACTCAAGAAAAAAGACCTTGGCTATTTAACCTATCCACACCTCTCATGATTTTATAAACCATTATAAGTTCACCCCTCAGCCTCCAACACTCCATTCAGTCTTGGAGGAGTCTATTCAGCCTCTCCCTATAACTCAAACCCTCCAGTCCCAGCAATATCCTTGAAAATCCTTTCTGCACTCTCTCAGCAACATCCTTCCTATAAGAAAGTGACCTTCATTGGTAAGAACATTAAGTAGAGGAGTTGGGATGTCCTGTGCACCTGCGACATGACATCCCAACTCCTATACTTAATGTTCTGACCAATGAAGGCAAGCATGCCAAATGCCTTCTTTACTACCCAGTCTACCTGTGATTCTACTTTCAAACAACAATGCACTCGCACCCTTATGTCTGTTTGGCAACGCTCCTCCAAGGGCTACCAGTAACTAGGTAAGTCCTGCCTTAGCTTGCCTTCGCAAAATGCAACACCTCATTTTTCATTTCATTTAGTTGTGGAGGTATGATTTTCAGAATGGAGATCTGTGAGCAATGCTGTTCTGCAAGGATCAACACTGGGACCTCTGTTGTTTGAAACATGTGTAAATGAATTGGATGAAAATGTATGTGACCTCATTGGTCAGCTTGAAGATAACACGAGCTGTGGAGCTGTGAATATTGAGGAAGGTTGTCAAAGGATACAACATGACATTGATCAGTTGGAACGTTAGTTGGAGAAACGATGGATTAAGTTTAATCTGGACCAGTGAGAGGTAATATATTTTGGGAGGGCAAATGCAAGAGGAAAGTAAACAGAAAATGGCAGGACTGTTGACATAGACAGGGATCTTGGAGTGCATGTCAATTGCCTCCTGAAAGTGAATAAAGTGGTAAAGTAGCCATACAGCTTGTCTTTATCAGTTGGGACACCAAGTATGAAAGTTGGCAAGTTATGTTGCAGCTGCATAAAACTTTAGTTAGGTCACATTGGAGTACTGTGCCTAGTTCTGGTTGCCACTCTACAGGCAAGTTGCTGATGCTTTAGGAAGGAGGCAAAAGAGGTTTACCAGGATGTTGCCTGGACTGGAGCATATCAGCTATAAGAAGAGATTGAACAAACTTTTCGGTTGTTTTTGCTTGAGTGGTGGAGGCTGAGGGATGATCTGATTAAAGTATATAAAATTATGAGAGGCCAGGATAGGGAGGATGGTCAGACTCTTTTTTTCCCCAGGGTGGAAATGTCAAATACTAAAGGGCATAGGTTTAAAGTCAAAGAGAGAAGACTTAAAGGAAATATGTGAAGCACATTTTGTTTTAATATAGAACGTGGCAGGTGCCTGGCATACACGCTAGTAGGGGTGATGGTACAAGTGGATATGACAGGGCGGCACAGTGGCTCAGTTGCTGGCACTGCTGCCTCACAGTGCCAGGGACCCGGGTTCGATTCCAACCTTGGGGGACTGGGTATGGAGTTTGTGTGGGTTTCCTCCGGGTGCTCCGGTTTCCTCCCACAATCCAAAGATGTGCAACTGAGGTGAATTGACCATGCTAAATTGCCCATAGTGTTCAGGGATATGTAGGTTAGGTGCATTAATGATGGGTAAATGGAGGATAGGGGAATGGGTCTGGGTGGTTTACTCTTCGGAGGGTCAGTGTGGACTTGTTGGGCCGAAGGACCTGTTTCCTCACTGTAGGGATTCTATGAACTTCTATAACAGCAACATTTAAGAGGCGTTTAGGCAGACACAGAATCAGGCAGGGAACAAAGGGATACAGACCACGTGCAACTGGTTTACACAGACATGATTGGCAGAAGGGCCTGTTCCTGGACTGGACTGTTCTGTGTTCAACAATTACTACATAAAGTACAGAAGTGGAAAGCCATTGAAAGGTTAGTATTGCATTATCAGACATAGCATTCACATAAAAAGGCTTTCAATTGTGCATTTGGATTTAGATTCGAATCTTCCATTTGGTGAGTGGCCTTGCCTGGTTGTCAGGTTGGGAGAATGGACACAATATTTGGCCCTGTGTGAATAGGGAAAGGATGCTTTGTTTGGGCTGTTCCAGTGAACGCATTTGTTAGAATGATGATACAGCCAGATAATGAAGCTTGGTGCAATTGTGCTTCAAGGAAGGGAAGCAAAAAACAAATCACATTCAATAACATAAGAGCAAACATTTCTCGTGATTCACAGTTTGAATTAGGGTGAAGAATTATGCAAGGTTGGAATCTAATTCAGAATTTTACGTAAGGTGCTATTTCTTCGGATGCTTTACCTGTCTTGGGACATTTTTAAGTAGAAGGATGGAAATAAAAATACAGAAGAAGTGAAAAATAAAAGCAAAATTAAAATTAAAATTAAAATGAGATAAAAAGCACAAAACAGTAAAAACAAATTTCAAGAACATCTGGGAAAAGTGAAATATCACAAAAAAGGCACAGTACAGTAAAAGAACATTCATGAACTGTTAATATTTAACTATGAAAAGATATGACAATTTTAACAAAAGTCTATGAGAATAAACCAACTTCTATCATCTAATAAAGCAGACTGTAGAAATGCATTATTTTTCTGGAAAGTCGATATGTGTAATTAAACTATATTTTTAATGAGTCAAAAATATTTAGAAGAGAACACAATAAGCTAAAAATAAGCTGGCTACTGCTCAGAGTAAAAGAGTTAACATACAGTGTATGCCAGGTGAGATCTTGTTAAAGTTTTGAAGCTTTTTGCAGGCACTGAAATGGTCAACAGAGATTCAGGTGCAAGCCTTGGTCCATCACCATCTATTGCTGAGATGTGAACTTCCAGCAGTGTTGTTGCCGTGGTAACTCCATCTGTGACTAAGATTTGCATACTGTCTTGCGTTGTTGGGGTGCCACCATGAATATAATGAATAGCGTTTCGTGCGACATCATCATGTGTGAAGGTATCTCCTGTAGAAAATAGGAAAGTAATTAAAATAGAATATAATCTGGCATTTAAGCTCTTAACGATGAACCCATAGTTCTTAAAGGCTCTTGTGATACAGTGGTAGTGCCTCTTCTGTGAACCAGATACTCCAGGTTCAAGTCTAACCTGCTCTATCGAATATGATCTCTGAACAAGTTAATTAGAGAATATTACTCAGCAGTAAATACAAAGCAATAACATAATTAAGAAATTCAATTTATGGATAGAATAAATCATAGATAGAGATGTTCTAGTGCAATGATAGTGTCCCTCCCTCTGGGCCATATGGGCTGGGTTCAAGTCCCACCTGCTTCAGTTGTGTGTCCAAACATCTCTGGACAGGTGGATTAAAAACATCTAAACCCATGACTCTTAACTATAAGAATTAAAATGAAGTGTGAACAAGTGGGGTCCACTCATCAGACAACTGCATATATTCAAGTCTAGAAAGTGACACTTATCAACTCTGGTGAAGGATTGTGGGATTACAACTTATAGATTTGTAGTGTCTCATTTTGTGAATAAATTTAAAATGGAGAAGATTGACTACAGGTCTCTTCTTTACCACTTCTTAAATAGATTAAGAACAGAAAATTAATTTGATTTTTGTAAATTATGATGATTGATTTAATTTATTGTCACATGTACCCAAGTGCAATGAAAACCTCTGTTTGTGAGCATGACAGGCAGATCATATTAAGCAAGACAACAGGGATCATAGTGCGTAAAAAATACTGTGACAGAGCAAGGCACACAGGTTACACTGCACAGGACATGCACTAGGCAAGATTAACAATATCAGTATTATTTGAAGTTAGAAATTATTTTCTCATACTTATAAAATAATCGCTCAAATATTGTTTGTGATGTAAATATAATGTTAACTAGAAATAAACAAGTTTTAACAATCCCCGTTTTGGTGACCAACAATCTACAAATCTCATTACATCCATTTAAATTTCAGAAATAAAATCACTTTCTTTCAGATTGGACAATACAAGATTTGTCAATAAGAACATTGCATGCTTTGAGCATAATGTACTTCTTCAACAGAACAATGATTAAACATAGGATATACATTGCTCATGCAATTGTACATTCAAATAGTAACATGCAATGGGAAATAATGCGTT
The DNA here is from genome assembly GCF_020745735.1 of Hemiscyllium ocellatum. Lineage (NCBI taxonomy): Eukaryota > Metazoa > Chordata > Chondrichthyes > Orectolobiformes > Hemiscylliidae > Hemiscyllium > Hemiscyllium ocellatum. The sequence continues at coordinate 135,743,197 of NC_083401.1, forward strand.
ATTTCAAAGAATAAGGAACAATTGTTTCTCCATCGTCATGAGAGTTTGGAACTCAGGTTTCATCTAAGTAACAGGTCACAAATGGTGTATCATTTTGGGATGAAATTCCTCCCACTAATAATTTCAGCCTAAATACTAAATGAGATAGAATCATAGAATCCCTCAAGTGCAGATAGAGGCCAAATGGCCTGCAGGAACTGCAGGTCTGCACGAACTCTCTGAACGTTATCCCCATAAACCCACATTTACCATCGTTAACCCAACTACCCTGCATAGCCCTGGACACAACGGGATAATTTAGCATGTCCAATTCACCTAACCTGCACATCCCTGGACTGTGGATGGAAACTGGAGAACCTGTCAGATACAGGGGGAATATGAAAACTCCACACAGTCACTCATTTCCAACCACATCAGGAAAATTACAGACAGAAAAAAATTTCAGCAAATAATTCAAAATTCAACGATAAACCAAAACGACAAAAGTAAGTTTGTCCTCTGCCATATCATTTTCCATACCAAAAGGTGGAATCCAGGAGGCTGGCAGCTACATATTTGAATAAATGATTTGGAGATGCCGGTGTGGGACTGGGATGTACAAAGTTAAATATCACACAACACCAGGTTATAGTCCAACAGGTTTAATTGGAAGCACACTCACTTTCAGAGCGACACTCCTTCATCATAGGTGATAGTGGAGGGCTTGATCGTAACGCAGAATTTATAGCAAACATTTACAGTGTGATGTAACTGAAATTATATATTGAAACATTGATTGTCTGTTAAGCCTTTCATCTGTTAGAATACAATGAGAGTTTCACTTCTTTCATGTGTAAATCACAAAACCTTTATTTTAAAAAGTTGCATTCTCAGGTTAGCTGTTAACAATGGTGATAGCTAGACCTGTGTTCTCTGTCTATGCCATGATGTTTAGATTGATTCTAATCTAAAAAGTGAGATAACGGAGTTTTACATAAATTCATGCAGTTTTTGAATTCCGAGTTCTACACGAATGCATGCAGTTTTTGAGCAAAATACAATGTAACCCTGCAAGTACAAATTCACCCCACAAAATATGTGTGTGCATGTGGGCCTGTGTGTGTGTGCGTGTGTGTCTGGATTGGGGGTTGTGAGTGTGAGAAAGTGTATGTGTGTAGTGAGTGCAGAGTGTCTTAGGTCTGTGAGGGGATGCATGTGAGAGTGTGGGAGTGTGTGTCTGTAAGGGTGTGTGTGGGTGTCTGTGAGTACGTCTTGTGTCCATGTGTGTATAGGAGTGCCTGTGTGTGTGTGCAAGAGTGTATGTGTGTAGGAGTATCTATGTGTGTGTATAGTGCAATGGTGGTCACCTGTAGTGTGACATGAACCCAAGGTCCCGGTTGAGGCCCTCCCTATGGGTACCGAACTTAGGGTTCCCTCCCAGTTGGGGAACACTTCAGTGGTCCAGGACATTCAGCCTCGGACCTTCGGGTGACCATCCTCCAAGGTGGACTTCGGGACGGGCAGCAGAGAAAAGTGGCCGAGCAGAGGCTGATAGCTAAGTTCGGTACCCATAGGGAGGGCCTCAACCGGGACCTTGCGTTCATGTCACATTACAGGTGACCACCATTGCACTATACACACACACACACAGATACTCCTACACACACACACACACACGCACAGAGACACCCACACACACTCCCACACTCACACATGCACCCCCTCACAGACTTAAGAGACTCACAACCCCCAACCCAGACAGACAGACAAAGACCCACATGCACACATATTTTGTGGGGTGAATTTGTACTTGCAGGGTTACATTGTGCTTTGCTCAAAAACTGCATGCATCCATGTAGAACTGAGTTCAAAAACTGCATGAATTTATGTAAAACTCTGTTATCTCACTTTTTAGATTAGAATCAATCTAAACATCATGGCATAGACAGAGAACAGAGGGGGCCAACACCTTCAACATATTGTCTAGCTATCACCATTGTTAACAGCTAACCCAAGAATGCAACTTTTTAAAAAAAGGTTTTGTGATTTACACATGAAACAAGTGAAACTATCATTGTATTCTAACAGATGAAAGGCTTAACAGACAATCAATGTTTCAATATATAATTTCAGTTACATCACAGTGTAAATTTTTGCTATAAATTCTGTGTTAGGATTCAGCCCTCCATTATCACCTGATGAAGGAGCGTCACTCCGAAAGCTAGTGTACTTTCAATTAGCTAGTGGACTATAACCTGGTGTTGTGTGATTTTTAACTGAATAAATGAACATTTTATTTTTTGCAAAGCCTGCTCAAATTAATATTTGCCACCATCCAGATTTTCAAGCCCATTCAGATTAACAGGGTGAATATATGTTGTAAAGATTTTGTGTGAAATTAATTGATTTCAACCTGGTTCTTAATAGGCCACAATACAATGATAATAAATTGGATCCAGCACTCAGATGCTGTAAACGTGCAAGACTGGCTTTGTTATAAACGAAAATAAGTGACATTTGAAGGACGGGCTGAGAAAGAGGAAGGCGGTAGTTTTTAACTTTACACCTATGATATGCATTTGTGACCCATTGGAGAGTCTTCCAAACTTTCCTGGATCAATGGATCCATTCATTCAAATTACCAAAAAGGCAGCAATCTGAAAATGATCTGATTTGCTGGGAATGAGTAAACACAACTTTGTTGCATAGCTGTTTGTACCAAATTTATTTGACTAGGCTATGCAACTCAAAGACCAGACAACTGTGCTCATCCAAGGAATTATCATCAGAAACAGAACATCATTCCCAGGATTAATGGCGTACAAGTTTTTATCCTTTCCAGTTATACTTTGCTTTCTACTTTTAAACTTGTAAATTGTGGCTTTAACGTTCAATCACCTGCATGCAAACATTTGCATAGCTTTGGTGCAAGCTGAATTAGTTGACTTCAGCCAGAGAAACTGCAGACATGGTGCAGATATTGCCTTTGGAGAAATGAAAATAGCGGTATAACTGCCACTCACCTTTTACCAGTGGCTGTCTGTTGTCTGATTTAATCAGTACCCCAAACTGGGGAGGTTCCAATAGCTCGAACAGAAGGTCATCAGGATATGTATCTGCATCACGAACCGCTAACTGGCTCAAACCTTAGCACAGAAATAAAGCAATGTTCGATTTCATAATTGCTGTAGCTTATCACTTGACAAATTACATGAAAATAGTTTTCTGTGCATATTGTGGCTTCTCTTGGATTTTGCTCAAGCTTTATTCATCACAATACTAGCTCAAATTTTACATTTAGCATTCTTTTGGAACTCTGGGGGGAAGATAATCAAAACAACGGCGCGTGAAAAAGGAGGAAGGGACACAAAGACAGTGACCACATGGGAAGTGATTCGAATGGAGATAGAAACCTACACTGCTGTCAGCCCCAGCAGTAACCTGCGTAGCATCTGCCTTTGCTCTCTGGGTTCAAATGTTTCTGGGCATCGGACTTCATTCTAAGAAAGATAAACAACCAGCGAAATTCACAGCTGACTTTGGTGAACCCTATATGTGGGGGAGTTCACAACAGGCGAGCAGTTAAGTGGCTAGTTTTAAAGTATAACCTTACTTTTTTTTTGTAAATGTACAATATTGAGTAGAGTGGACTCTTTTTTGATTTTATGTTTTTATTGAGATCTGTCTCTTAATTAAGCATTGAAAATATCAAAACATAGGTACAGACCTAGCCTGGAGCAGTGTTTTTAGAGCAGTAAGACTGCACAATTTTCTGGGTCTGTAGATTGTTAAGGAGCAAAGATGGTGTTTAATGAAGTGATGTGCCCTTCCAGTCAGATATGAGAGATTAAGGAGAGTTTCCATGTTACTGATGATCATGTCTGCAGCAAGTGTGTTTGGTTATGAATCCTATCGGATCACATAGATCGGTTAGAGAATCAGTCAGAGGCAATGAGGAATTTACAGGAGCTAGGGGATGTATTAGATGGCAGTTGCAGGGAAGGAGAAAAATCAAAGGTACCATCAGATACATGGGTGTCCTCTAGGAAAGGTAGGAGAGGCAGGTAGTGCAGCACTCTCTGTGGCTATGCCCACCTCAAACGAGTGTGGTCTTTTGGAAAATGTAGAGGGAGATTAGCCAGAGCTGCTCAGGAAGATTTAAACTAGTAAAGGAGAGGTGGGACCCAGAGAGATAGTGAGGTAAGAGATCAGTCTGAGACTGGTACAGTTGGGAAAATAAACAGTGAGTCAAACAAACAGGAACAACACAGAGAACAAGGTACAACTGATAGTTTAAACTGCATTTATTTCAATACAAGAGGCCTAACAAGGTAAGGCAGATGAAGTCAGTGCATGGTCGGGATATCATAGTGATTACAGACACGTGGCTCAGGAACGGACAGGACTGGCAGCTTAATATTCCAGGATATAGGTGCTACAGGAAGGATAGAAAGGGAGGCAAGAGAGGAGGGGGCGTGGCATTTTTGATTAGGGATAATATTATAGCTGTACTGAGGGAAGATATTTCCGGGAGTACATCCAGGGAACTTATTTGGATGGAAATGAGAAATAAGAAAGGGACGATCATTTTAATGGGATTGAACCATAGACACCTCAATAGTCAGTGGGAAATTGAGAAGAAAATTTGTAAGGAGATCTCTGTTATCTGTAAGAATAATAGGGTGGTTTTGGTAGGGGTTTTAACTTTCCAAACATAGACTGGGACTGCCATAGTGTTAAGGGCTTGGATGGAGAGGTATTTGTTCAGTGTGTAGAAGAACATTTTCTGGTTCAGTATGTGGACATACCCACTAGAGAAGGTACAAAACTTGAAACTCTTGAGAAATAAGGTAGGGCAGCTGTCAGACGGAGAGTACTTTGGGGCCAGTGAACATAATTCTACGAATTTTACAATAGTGATGGAAAAGGATATACTGTAGATGGGATCTAAAAATTAAAGTTCTAAGTTGGAGGAAGGCCACTTTTGACAATATTCAGCAAGAACTTTCAAAAGTTGGTTGGGGCAGATGATCGCAGGTAAAGGGATGGCTGGAAATTGGAAAGCCTTCAGAAATGAGATATCAAGAGTCCAGAAACAGGATGCTCCTGTTAGGTGAAAGGCAAGGCTAGTAGGTGTAGGGAATGCTGGGTGTCTTGAGAAATTGAGGTTTTGGTTAAGAAAAGGAAGGAAGCATATGTCAGGTATAGACAGGAGAGATCAAGTGAATTCCGACAAGAGTATAAAGGCAGTAGAAGTATACTCACAAGGGAAGTCAGGAAGGCAAAAAGGGGACATGATACACCTTCGCAAATAGGGTTAAGGAGAATCCAAAAGGACTCTACAAATACATTACGGACAAAAGGATAACTAGGCTGAGAATAGGGTGCCTTAAAGGTCAGCAATAGCATTTGTGTGTGGAACCGCAGGAGATGGGGGAAATACTAAATTAGTATTTTACATCAGTGTTTGTTGTGGATAAGGATATGGAAGATAGAGAATGTGGGAAAACTAATAGCGACATCTTGAAAATGTCCATATTACAGAGGTGGTGGTGCTGGATGTCTTAAAACGCATAAAAGTGGATGAATCCCCGGAACCTGATCATGTGCACCCTAGAACTCTGTGGGTAGCTCGGGAAGTGATTGCTGGGCCCCTTGCTGAGATATTTGTATCATTGATAGCCATTGAGGTGCCGGATTTTAGAAGTTGGCTAACGTGGTGCCACTGTTTAAGGAAGGTGGTAAGGAGAAGCCAGGGAACTACAGATTGGTGAGCCTGACATCAGTGGTGGGCAAGTTGTTGGAGGGAATCCTGAGGGACATGATTTATACATATTTGGAAAGGCAAGGACTGATCAGGGATAATCAACATGGCTTTGTGTATGGGAAATCACGTCTCACTAATTTGATTGAGTATCTTGAAGAAGTAATAAAGAGGATTGATGCGGGCAGAGCAGTGGACGTGATCTATATGGACTTCAGTAAGACATTCAACAAGGTTCCTCATAGTGTACTATATCGCAAGGTTAGATCACACGGAATACAGGGAGAACTAGATAATTAGATACAGGACTGGCTCAAAGGTAGAAGACAGAGGATAGTTGTAAAATGTGGTTAAAAACTGAAGGCCTGTGACAGCATTCTGCCATGAGGATTGGTGCTGGGTCCAGTAATTTTCATCATTTATATAAATGATTTGGAAGTGAAAAAATGAGGTTTGGTTCATACGTTTGTAAATGAGACCAAAATTGGAGATGTGGTGGACAGCGAAGAAGGCTACCTTAGAGTATAACGGAATGTTGATCAGATGGGACCAGAGGGTTGTACACACAGCCTTAAACTAAATGGGGATGGATTCAGTTACAGGGGAAATTAGAAAACCCAGATTAAAAGAGAAAATAAAAGTGCAGAAATCAGGAGAGGCTATTAAAATCTCCAGCACAGAAACAAATAGGCCAGAGTATCTGGATAGGGTTGGAATAAAACTTCAAGTAAACTGGACAAATGAATGACAATGAGAAGAGGGACAGTTAATAGAGGACTCAAGGTGTTATATCTGAATGCACGCAGTAGAAGGAATTAGGTTCATGAGGTTAAGGCAAGGATCAAAGTCGGCAGGAATGACGAGGTGGGCATCACAGAGTCGTAGTTGCAACAGGATCAGAATTGGGAGCTGAATATTCAAGGATATACATCCAATCGAAAAGATAGGCAGGTGAGCAGAGGGGATGGGGTTCTCTTATTACTAAGAAATGAAATTAAATGAGAAATGAAGTAGGGTCAGATGGTGTAGAATCTGTGTGGGTTGAACTAAGGAACCGCAACGGTTAAAAAAAAACCATAGTTGGAGTCATGTATACTCCTCCAAACAGCAGTCAGGAGCTGGATCACAAGATACAACAGGAGACAGAAAAGGTATCTAGGAAAGGCAAAGTCACAGTGATCATGGGACATTTCAATATGCAGGTGGACTGCAAAAATCAGGTTGGTGGTGATTGACTGGAAAAGGAATTTCTGGAATGTCTACAAGATGACTTTTTGCAGCAGCTTCTTCTGGAGGCCACCAGGGAACTGGTTGTACTGGATTTAGTGTTGTGAAATGATGCAGACTTGATAAGGGAACGTAAGGTGAAGGAACCCTTAGGAAGCAGTGATCATAATATGATTGAATTTATTCTGCAATTTGAGAGAGAAGACAGAGTCAGAGGTAACGATATTTCAGCTGAATAAAGGCAACTACAGAGGCATGAGGGAGGAGGTGGGTAGAATTGACTGGGAGAAGAGCTGAGCAGGAAAGTCAGTGGAACACCAATGGCAGGGCTATCTCGGAGTAATTCAGGAGACCCAGCAGAGATTCATCCCAAGGAAAAAGAAGTGTGGTATAGGGAGGATGAGGCAACTATGGCTGACTAGGAAAGTCAGGGATAGCATAAAAGCCAATAAAAAGCATATAAAATAGCGAAAAACAGTGGGAATCCAGAGGATTGGGAAGCTTACAAAATTAACAGAGGGCAAAAAAAGGACAGAAAATATTAAATATGAGGGTAAGATAGCAGTAATATAAAGGAAGATTGTAAGAGTTTCTTTTGATATATAATGGGCAAAAGAGATGCAAAAGTCGACATTGGGCCACTGGAAACCGATGCAGGAGAAATAGTAGTGGGGAATAAAGAAATGGTTGAGAAACTGAATAATTACTTCATGACAGTCTTCAAAGTGGAAAACATGAGTAATTTCCCAAAAAATCAAAAGCATGAGGAGCCAGAGCTGAGTAGGTGCTAGAAAAAATGAATGGCCTTAAGATGGATATATCACCTGAACTAGATGGACTGCACCCCAGAGTTCTAAGGGAGAGCGCTGAAGAGATAGTGGTGGCATTAGTGATAATGAGGACTGGAGGACTGGAAAATGGCTAACGTGACACATCTGTTTAAAGAGGGAGTAAGACAGAAGATGGAAAATTTCAGATCAATTAACCTAATCTCGGTCATGGGTAAGATCCTGGAATCCATCGTGAAGGATGAGATTTCCGTATACTTGGAAGTGTATGGTAAAATAGGGCAAAATCAGCATGGTTTCGTCAAGGGGAGGTCATGCCTGAAAAATCTGCTAGAATTCTTTCAGGAAGTAATGAACAGATTAAACCAAAGCGAACCAATGGATGTTATCTACCTGGACTTCAAGAAGGACTTGGACAAGGTGCCGCATAGGAGGCTACTCAGTAAGATAAGGGCCCATGGCATCAGAGGCAAGGTACTAGCACGGATAGAAGCTTGGCTGTTGGCAGAAAGTAGAGAATGGGGATAAAAGGGTCCTTCTCAGGATGGCATCCGGTGACAAGTGGTGTTCTGCAACGCTCAGTGTTGGGACCACAACTTTTCACTTTATACGTCATTCTGAAAAAAGATCATGTTGGTAACAGAATTGAGGAAGATGGCGAGAGTGGGGGTGTGAGGGAAGAATGCCATACACATTGCCTCTGCTGCAACAACTGAAGTAGTGCAAAGCGGTCTTTGCGCCGACTGACACCATTGACTAAATTAATGGCCTTCTTATCACTATCTCCTCCCTGACTAGCTCCAGACTTGCATTACAGATTCCATCATTGCTCCTGGATGAGGACTCAGCAGTTGCCACTGCTGCTCCCTGTAGCATTACTGGGCCAAGGAGGTGCCAGCCATTCCTCTTGATAGCATTCCAATTTGAAGAGTAGGACTTGTGAATTCATTCATTTTTAAAGAGGATAATGAATGGAGGGTGGAAATGGATGGAAAATGAGTGGAGGGTTGAACCAAGATTGCGATGGGGATTTGGAGTGAGGTGGGGTAATTTAATTGTTTCAGAAGTTTCCTTATAAATGCGTTGAGGGTTTTCCAATGCAGCTCAATATTTGTTGCTAAGTCCATTGAAAGAACGAGTTTGATGTATTTGGGAACAGGCAGGAACAGAGACAGATGTTTTAACTTGCCGCCTCAGGACTTGGCCCACCATCACTCTCGGTGTATTCTGATGAGGTCAGACTCATCTTTAGGTAAGTGAAAGCCTTAACCCAACGAAAACTGCATTTCCCCGTGGACTGGTATGGGAGGTGGGATCATGACACAGGATCGACTCTCCTTCTCACCTCCATTCGGAAAATGTGGCCTCAAATTCTGTCTAACTAATAGAAGTGAAGCCTCCTATTTCACACAGCTGCAGGTGCTACATAAAATGAGCTTTGGCAGTTCCCTGGGCTTGTGGAGAAGCTGCACCAAATAACAATGAGAGTGTTCCCACAATCGAATATCATATCAGAGGGGGAACAAAGAAAATCTAATTAAATTCTGGTGAAACTCCTACTCACGTGTGAGAGAGAATAAATGAAATGCTTACGTATAATTTGTAGCATAATTTCATAATGCCGAGAAATTAAATTCTATATCCCTTTCTGTAACCACATCAATTCCAAAAGTAAATTGTTTGGGATTTCTACACAGAACAGAGCTGGTACTGAAGAATAACTTGTCCAGAGTTATAAGCTAAAACATAAAGTTTCCATATTTGCCAACTGTATGTGGAGGATAATGTAAACTGTGTTTCTAAACTCAGACATCATGGGATTGAAATGGATTCAGACAAACCACTGCCAGCTCACTTGTGTTTCCAAAGGATAGATGATATGAATTTCTGCTCTTGATATAGATTAGATTCTCTACACTAAGGCCATTTAGCCCAACAAGTTCACACCGACCCTCCAAAGAGTAACCCATCCAGACCCAATTCCCTCTGAATAACACTATGGGCAATTTAGCATGACCAATTTACCTGACCTGCACAGGTTTGAACTGTGGGAGGAAACCAGAGCAGCCGGAGGAAACCTATGCAGACATGGGGAGAATGCCCAAACTGCACACAGACAGTTGCTGAGGCTGGAATTGAACCTGGGTCTCCAGTGCTGTGAGGCAGCAGTGCTAACCACTGAGCCACCGTGCCAACATGCTGGAAGTACATCATGAGAATTTGGGCATAAAGGTCAGTGCATCCCACAGGATTTAATGTAATAAACATAATTTAAATTGATTAAAAACCTACAAAGCCTACTGACGCCCAAAATTTCCAATACACAGTGCAATGGACTGCACTGGAAGTATGAATTCATCAAATCTACACATATATGTGGAACACTGATGTATACAGTAATATAAATATTATGTAACTCATCCCAGAGTTTGGAAATTGAATATTCTAGATATTAAACAGGCAGAAGTAGAGACATTCAAACAGGCAACTGAATAAAACAAATGTCTTACCAATGGTTGCTCTTCCTCCTTGGCTGACCTCTAGAAAGGGCTCTGATATTTGAAAAACAGGAGGTTGCTGATTGGTAGATAGTAGATGAATGGTAAATACCATTTCTGGGGATGTATGTTTACCATCAGAAACTGCACAAAGCAAACAAACAATGTAAGGCTCCAGACATCACCAAATAGATATGCTCTCTTTGTGTTCTGAAGTAAAACATAAATGAGCTTCAGATGTCAATAATACAGAACAGTCGTCATATACTGAATATTTTAGTTTGAAAATTCAGTATAATACCCATGGTAACGTGATATATGCTTTACAAAATGGCACCACCCTCTCATGTGTGAGGGTGGGCTCTCCGATATTTTATTTGGGAGTAAATTGCAAAACAGGTCAGAGTTGGTATTTCATGAGTGGTTCTGATTTATCAGAGTGATGAAGTACATTAAATAAAGTAAGCTAATGGAATTATTTTTGATGTTCGAGAAGTTAAGTACATTGGGCTTGGGGTGGAAGAATCATGAACTAAGTATATTGAACTCAAAAGCAAATTTTTCCGAACATGCTTCAGGGCCCTGCCATCAGGCTCAAGTTTGAGACAGGAGCCGATACCATATATACCAGTCACTCATTGGATTTGCCCCAAATTGATCGATTGGACAGGAAGGTTCACAATGTAATTCTATACAGCAGATCTGCTCTCAAAACTGGAAATGGCAGCAGGATGCAATGGCATCTAAGGCATCCTCTCTCAAATTTCTTAAAATTTAACATTTGGACAGTATGGTGGTTGAGTAGTTAGCACTGCTGCCTCAGAGCGCCAGAGACCTGGGTTCAATTCCATCCTGGGGTGACTGCTTGTGGGTGGGACAGTCTTCAGAGGGTCACTGTGGACCCGATGGGTCAAATGGTCTGCTTTCACACTGTATGGATTCCATTTTTCTAAAAAAAAAGGCACAGAAACTGACTGCCAATTGTGAGGAAGCAACATCTCCATAAGACGACCTGCAGCGCAATCCCAGCAGTCAAGGCAATTCTGTCCCTCCTGCACGTGGGGAGCCTGGAGGCCAGCTGGAAGATCCTAGATGCCTTCTGCAATTAGCTTTTAAATCTATCAAGTGTTGTTCATTGGCAGGTGGCCCTGCTGTTTCTCCATCCTGACTCTGGGAAAACAGCTAAAATTCAATCCTTTGCCTTTTGCTCGGGTCAACAGTGAGAAATCTCCGTAGGGTTTTTTTTAAGACCTGAAGAGATTAAATGACCACAAGTTTCTCTTAGTAAACTCAATACATAGCATCCATGGTACCTTCCCACAAAGTGAGAAGTGACACTTCCAGACAGGAAACCTTATGTTATCTTTGTAGATCTTTCGCAATTACAGGCCAATGCTGGAATTATTATGGAAACAGGTCATTTGTCCCTTCTCTTCAGCTAGCAGATGTAATTTACATGAGATTGAAGTAAGAGTGGACCCAAAAAAGGGGCAAGTCAAGACAAGTCTATCCTTCAGCTATGGATGTACTGAGCTTAGTTTGTCAAAGAGAAAATTCTAGCGATCACTTTAATTATTTGGGTCTAAAAATAATTTTCTTTTCCGTAAAATGCAAATACCATTTAAACAAATCGAACATTTTAGTATTAGTAGCATAGCTAACACTGAAATAAAGAAGGTTTTTATAAAATTGTTGCTATTTGGAACCCAGATTTTTACAGCCATGCAGAGAAGATGTTAACAGTAATGGAGATTACATGCCTATAGAATAATTCCCATTCCACCCAATATATATTAAACGCCAGAGGGTATGATGTGTGAATTATTGTGCTACTTTTGTTTTCCAGTAAGTGCGACTTTTGAAATGTAGGTTTAATTTAGTTGGTGGTTATTTTATTGTTACAGTCATAGAAAACTGTCATTTGGTATAAATATGAGATTTGGGATGAAGTATGCAGAGACATGCAGGTAAGTAAAGTTGCTCCTGTATAAGTATCTGACAGCCATTGCCAAAGCTTTCTGTTAGGTACAAGAGTGTTAGGAATCAATTACACCACATTCAAAGCAACCAGTAAGTACTTGGGTGAGGGTGTTAAAAACCCATACACTCAAACCAATTTGAGGAAGATTCATATTTAGGAACGGTATACCTGTGAAAAGGAAGTTCACTGATTCAGGCAGACCTAGGAGAATGAAATCAGGTTCAAATTACATAGTTTAAGGATGCCCACTATTGGAAGTGGAATAAATAAATCCACCTTCACGACTGTACAAACAATGGTTTTCAGCCTGAACACCATAAAAATTGAACTGCATGAAGTTAACAGATTGATAAACACAAATACTGCACATCAGCACAATAATTAGATTCCCTACAGATTAGATTCCCTACAGTGTGGAAACAGGCCCTTCGACCCAACAAGACCACACCGACCCTCCGAAGAGCAACCCACCCAGACCCATTCCCCTACGCCTAACACTATGGACAATTTATCATGGCCAATTCACCTAACTTGCATATCTTTGGACTGTGGGAGGAAACCAGGGCACTCAGAGGAAACCCACGCAGATATGGGGAGAATGTTCAAACTCCACACAGTAGTTACCTGCAGGATCTATACCGTGACGGCTCAAACATCCAGTCATTTAGAAACTGACTTTCACTTCTGAGATCCATCTCAGGCAGCACAGTGGTTCAGTGGTTAGCACTGCTGCCCATCAGTGGTAGGGACCTGGGTTCAATTCCAACATTGAGTGGCTCTATGTGGAGTTTGCACATTCTCTCCATATCTGCTCACGTTTCTTCCCATGTCTCAAAGACGTGCAGGTTTAGTGTTCTGGCCATGCTGAATTGCCCCATAGTGTCCAAGGTTGTGCAGGCTAGGTAGATCAGCTATGGTAAATGCAGGGTTACAGAGATTGTCTTTGGAGGGTCATGCAGACTTGATGGGCTGAATGGCCTTTATCTGCACTGTAGGGATTCTATGATTTTAATGATGTGAAAGTAATATTTGTTAACTATCATTAGTTTAGGTAATCTCTACCTTTTTCTAAGACATTAAAATTACCGGGAGTAGTCCTGCTTGTGTGCAAAATTCAGAAGTTAAGTGACTTTTATAGTGCTATAACTAGACTTAATTGAGACTGATTGGACATGATCAAGATGTAAACACATCCTGCTCCCCAGCACTGACTTTCCTCACATCAATGGGTACAAAATTCATCCAGTAAATTTAAAATAAACGATTAATTAGTTCTGTATGCTAGATGGCTAGTGTGGGATTCACACCCACATCAAAAATGTGGGTTCAATTCCCACACTGAGGTAGACTTGACAGATACCACCTCATTGCCCTCCTTTCTCAGAGATACAATGGAAAACCAGTGATGACAAAAGAACTGTCATGACAAATGTCTCAGGAAGGAACATGAGCAGACAATGAGCTAAGGCACAGTTTCTGACAGAACAGACAAAAAGATGGCAACTTAATACTGTAGTGGATATTCTGCTTGTTTTCATTGGTCAGTGTGTAGATGAAAATTGTTTGGTAGGAGGTGGAAGGGTCCTGGCTGTACTGGCATCCACTTGCTTTCTTTCATCCTGAGAATGGACAAAATATAGGTTTTTGATCTTGTGAATTGTGTCCAATTGACCCTTTATGCTCAACCAAATTCAGTAGAAAGTCTTTTCTTTGACAGTCTTCAATACCAAACATTGTTTTAGTCAAACATACTTTCAGTAATTAGTGTGAATGAAAGTGCTCATGTAATGAACTTTTATTAACATTCCTCCCTTGCAGAAACATGACCATAGTGATCATGGAGTAATATAACGGAAACTCAATTGCGACTCTATGCTCACATAGTTTCCTCATTAATGTTAAAAGCCTAGAATCAGAAACTATGTCATGTGTAAGCTGTGACTTGAATCACCCTGGAAAAGACTGCTTGGAATGTCTTACCACAAAATAGACACACCATTTATTGTAGAATCATAAGATGGCTGACAGAACCGTTAGGTTCAGAGCTCCTCCTGACCACTTACGACACTGTGCAAGTTATACCTTCTCTCAAAACATGTGCTGTACCGACATTGTGGACGATAAAGGTCAACAGGTCTTAGAATAAGTAGCACTAACATTATCCCATGAAACAACTTGCAGAATCTTTCTTACCAGTGAAAGAGAATTTGAAAAAGCCTTGCACATGTGAAAATGATCCTGGAGGACGGTACAGAATCTTCCCATGGTCAATGTCAGCCTGAGTGAAGAATGTGACTGGGAACAAAGAGCTGTCAGAGTGTTCAATAGTGCCTGCAAGAAGACAACACAATATTTATACAACACAAAAACAAATGAGCTATCGGCCACCTATTGTAGTGCTGATATATGTGCACCTTGAGTCAGTGGGTAGAATAACAGTGATGCTAACATTGCTTGCTTTTATCATGAAGTAAATTGGGCAGCCTCCACTAGCATTTGCTCAAATAGAGATACATATGTAGATCCAGAAGTTGCAGTGCATTTTGTCCTGCTCTTGCAAAAGTTCCCCAATACTGGTAACTTGCCGTCAGATTCCATATTCCAGTATACGAAGGGCATAAAGTTGCCATACCTCCTGCTGGATAATTGCTAAACATGCTCCATAATGTTCGGGATTACACATTCAGATATAAGTCAATATTTAACAGGATAAATTTTAACTACCGCTAAACAAGCTCCCTCACCTTAAAAACTTAAAGAGTAGAATCTCATGCCTCAACCCTGGTCTGATTTCAATGGGGGAGTGGGGGTGCACAAAAAATAGAAAGCACGGATAGCCTACTGCCATATGTCAACCCCAAATCAATTCCCCGGCATATCATTGAGAATATGCCCACTTGTCTGCCACCCTGAAGACTATTCAAATCCTTAACTAGCCAATTAATGTACACTTAAGGCATTTAATCTACTTCTACATCTATAATGGATTGAGCAGTGGAAGCACGAAACAGTGGGAAGGCAATTTATAAAAACAAAATTGTTAAAACGGCAGGAAAAAATGTGATGCTGTCATTGTACTCCCCAACTGGCGTCCAAATCTGCAGCTCAACCCAATGTCTATCCTCAATCTCCTTGCAGTCCATGTAGCATCCGCGATAGAGTTTTGGAACTGCCAGACTGCATGATCTGCCAGCTTCCTCTCCACTGAGGAGTGGTCAGATCCGGTGGCCAGTTTTCAACAATGTTTGCTTCTTATTGACTTTTCCTTTGAGAGAGACTGGAATGGAGAGGGGAGGGGAGGGAGTGTGGAAACACTGACTTTCAAACCTTCAGATTTTAACTATTTTTATAGGCTTTCAAAAAAAACTGACTTCCATTTACTTTGTCACTTTATCATTCTGAATCCCACCTTCCCTTCAGTTTGCTTTCTAGGTCATTTTACATTTAACAAAAAATTCCAATTGAAGTTTCCTAGATAAGACTCTGCTGCTATATTTTCAAAGGGTCAAATGCAAATAAGATTAGAAAATTACAGAGGCAGAGGTTGGATCCAAAGATAATTTTAATCAACTTGTCCAGATATACATCTCTGGAACAGGTGGGACTTGAAGCCAGGCCTCCTGGCTCTGAGGTAGGGACACTACAACTGCACCACAAGAGATGTCTTAAAGTGAGAGCTTGATTACTTACATTAAAGGAAATAAATTTGGTTATCCTGCGTGTAGCCCTCTCAAAATCCAGCAATTTTCTCATCATAAATGTGGATTTGCTGTTTCAGTCCCCACCATTTTGTTCATATTTTAAATCAGCCTTTTCAAATGTGTTTTGACAAAAATCCAGAGGAGTTGGGACTTGAACCCCTTGCCTTTCAGGTCAAAGATATGATGCACTACCACTGTACTACAAGATGCTGAGGGAAACAAGGAATGCTCTCACTGCCAGTAAATGGCCTATTAAGCTGAATGAGCTTGTTAAAGGGCCTATGACATTAGAGAGCCAAATGTCCTGATAGCTCCTGAAGTGGTCAAATTCAACTTTGCTGTAAGGCTAATACAGATGTGTATTAAATGCAGTTTTTCTGACATTACTCACACCGTGAGAACAAATATGAAAACAAAATAGCTATTCAAAATTTAATTAGATTGCATGATGAGTAACTTAAGGTCTTAGAAAATTTCTTTTGGACAATTATCCTTTTATGTTTTTACATACAAAGTATTATTTTTTGCATCTGTTTACGTTTACATTCACTGTCACATTTGACAAATTGATTAACAATCTCAAAGCAACAGTAAGGAAGATTTCCTCTCTCTCAAAAATAATGTTTCAAACTATTAAATCTATTTATGAGGAACAGAGGAAATCTTTCCCATTATATGGATCATCAATACTTGCCATATTCTGGGGGTAGTGGAACAGTAATGTTGTAGAATAAATCCTGGTTTGGTGTGTCACTATCTACAAACGACAATTGTGTCGACTGGATGATGGTAACCCGATCTTCAAGTGCCTAGCGAGAAAACATTATTCAAAGGTTTTTCACAAAATGATTATTTATCATGTTGATCAAATGTAATACTTTTTGTTCTACTTCATGACAAGATACAAAAAATCAAATTGGTATAAGTCATACTAACAGTAACAAGCCTAATAATAGATTAAATATCAGAGCACATTTTTATTTACATTACATTTATAATAATAAAGAGTTGTTGTGGTGGTGGCCAGAGCTGGGAGTAGGGACGTTGGCAGGTGGGATGTGCCAGCTCAACAAGGTAATGCTTACTGTTATTTGCAGAGGAGTGATAATGTTTGAAGCTAGCTGTGGACCATTTTCATTTTTTGGTAAGATTCCAATTTCAAATATATGACTTTCAGTTCCAGTATAGCTCCTGCCACCATTTGTAACCTGTAACCAAAAAAAAAGAGAATATGTGACTGAAATTATTTTCTTGGCATCCTCACTAGGTGATATTATTGTATCACTGAAAGTGACACTTTAAAAAGGCTTGCTCCAAAGAAGTGCAATGTGTTTCATAGTCGACCAAAATAAAATCTGCATTTAGTTGCATCTGCTCTTTGTGTGTCCAGTGAACCAAGCTGTAATTAGTACAAGTAGTCTTCGACAAAGTGAGTCCAAGGTTTCACTCTTAAGTGAATCCATGCTGCATTCCCTCCTTTTCTACAACATACTTTGTGTTATTGATATCTTACAAAGCCGGTTTTCTGTCTACATTCTTGCAACGTGCCTGTGACAGCAGTCAACAGAAAGGAGCACTCTTGCGCAAAAATAAAGCATTGTGTAGAATTTCAGGAGTCACATAGCTCATATTAGCTTTATATTTGAGATTTTCTTTTAGTTAGCTGTATTTGAATTCCCCGGCAGCCATTGTGCGCTTTAAAGTCATGGATCTGAATCACTAGACCTGGTGTCTGGATTCTTCATCCAGTAACACAATCACAAAGCTACCATGGAGAGAAATCAGAGTTAATGTTTCAGGACCGTTCTGAGGAAGGTCCATTTGACCTGAAACATTAACACTGGGTCTGATGATTCAGATCCATGACTTTAAATCCCACAATGGCTGCTGGGGAATTCAAATACAATTAACTAAAAGAAAATCTCAGATATAAAGCTAATATGAGCCTGAATTACTGTAAAACAAAACATGGGTATCGCTTAATTGGTAGTATCTCACCCCAGGTCACAAGATTGTAGATTCAAGTTTCATATCAGAGGCTTGAGCGCAAGTAGTCATTAAGTGGATGATAAAAGGAATGTTGGACTTTCAGCTTAGCCATCAAAATCAATCTCCATCAATATAACAAAAGTGAATGAGAGATCCCATAACATTATCTTGTAGAAAAGATGGGGCAAAATCCTTGGATTTTTGACCAATATTTACACTTAATTAACAGTGGAAAAACACAGATGATCTTGCCATTATCAACATTACAGATTATGGAAGCTTGCTGAGCATAATGCAGCTGCCATATTTCTTGCACTATAACAATTGCAATGTTTTAAAGCTACTTCATTGGTGATAAGATGCTTTGGGATATTCTGAGCTAACATGAAAAAATCCACAAAAAGAGGCCACTTTCTCTAACACAGTGCCAACTGGAAAGAAGCTAATCAGCCTAACTCCACCTTCCTTGCTTTTTTTCAGTCCTGTAGGTTACAGTAATTCAAGTAAATATCCAAATGTTTAAAAAATTTTAATGGTGATATCTACTATCCCATTAGGCAGTGAATATGAGAGCTCCATCACTATGTACAAAAAGTCACACTTCAATCCCCCTCTAATCCATCCACCAACAACTTTAACTCTACAATTTAAAGGGAAAAATGTCTTCTTTATCCACTTTGTCTCGGTCCTTAATTTCATATGCCTTACTTAAAATCCCCTCAGCCTCCTCAGTTTCAAATAAACTCTGACTACCCAATCTTTCCTTTCAGCTAAAATTCTCCATTCCTTGCCATATCCTTGTAAATCTTTTCTATGTGGTCTCCAGTGTGATATCATCTTTCTTGGAATTTAGTGCCAAAGCTATATGCAGTTCTCCCAGCAGCACCCATAAGCTATGGTTTAACAAATATTTTGTACGATTCCTAGAAGCCTCCTCCTCTTTAGGTCCTAGTCTTCAATCAGTAAAGGAAACCATCCCAAATGCCTTTTTAATCACCCTAACTATGCCTGACTATCTTCAGTGATCTGTATTATGCAGTCTGAGGTGTTTCTGTTCCTCTATTTTTGTTAGGAACTTACCATTACATGAATTGTTGCCTTGTTAGTCCTCAATTACCTCACAGTTCTCCAGAATAACTTCTACTTGCTACTTGTTTGCTCTACTAAGTTAATGCAATCTGTAGCCTTCTTCCTCACTATCAATGATTGGCCAATTTTCATAACAACTACAAACTTTTGAATCAGGCCCCACTACATGCAAGTCTGAATAATTTTTATACAATGATAAATTGCAAAGGGTCCAAAACTAAACCTTGAAAACCCCAGTGGAAACACTCCTTCAGTCACAAAAATACTCTTCACTTAACCAAAGTGGATTCAACTTGTTATTTAAGCTTCAATCCCTTGAATCCTTGTTTCCTGTTTCATCTACCCTGTGGAATCTTGCCAGAAGCCTTGCTGAAATCTGGTTGCTTAAACAAATATATTTTGACTTCTACTACCCTTGATTCCCCTCGTCTCTCCAAGTTACGATTTATGCTCTCTCAAAATTATTATTTTTCAATTGCTTGCCAATTACCAATGTCACTTCTGAAGAAGGGTCACTGCAATTGAAACATTGACTCTGTTTTCTTTCTGCAGATGCTCCCAGACCTACTGAGTTCCTTCAGAAAATTCTATTTCTGTATCTGTCCTGTAGTTATTTGGAGTATTTCTTTCCCTCTTTTTATACCATGATACAATGTTAGTATCCTTCAGTGTCCCTCCAAAATGTCTATTGTAGGTGATAGATAGGTCTGTGAGACCAATTAATTGGATGCCAAGCAATGCAATACAGCAGTTTCAAAGCAACTTAAGAACACTTTATACTAGACCCTGAATGACAGTACCTGAAACCTGAATGAATCCTCTGCAGAAGTTACCCCTGAGTGTTGATACCATACAATGCCATCATTAAGATCTTGCTGACTAAATGAGTTTGTCACAGTAGCTGTTTTTCCATCAGGCAGTCTCTGCCACCCATCTGCTGGGCCATCAGCTGGCATTGGGACCAAAAGGATCACATCACCTATTGACAATTAAAGTAACAGTAAATGCACAGCAACTTAACATGAAATATGCTCTGTATAACAGGCACTACTGGAAGCACCAGACAAGCACAAAATTTGAATCTGTACATCTGCACAGAACTGAACTTGATTGAAATATACCATTTAATGGCTACATGGATGAGAATGCCATCAGTGGAATAAGTCCTTGTACCTGACTGAAAGTAGGAAAGGTGGTTCACTTCCTGTCTTGCCCTTCAAGTCAAGTACAAATTCAAAACAAGAATTTTCACAACCCTGGCAGTAGCATTTTAAATACTTCTCACCCTCTTCTTGAAATTACCTGATGTGTGAGAGAGTGAGAGAGAGTGAGAGTGAGAGTGAGAGTGTGAGAGTGAGAGAGAGAACTGGTGGTTTAACCAGAGGGAAGACGTTGAGAAGGAGAGTCCTTCATGGTAACCTCAGTCAGTGCAGGAACTCAACCCATTTTGTTGGCACCAATTTGGGCCACAAAATGGACATCCAGACTAGTTATATAATTATGCTAGAAAAAAGCCTTCAAATTGTGAAGCAACTCCCATTTCTTCCCTACCTTTTAGCTTTACTGGTTACATTCTCTGTCACCATGTCCTCTTCCTTGTTCCCTTCCCCTTCTCCCACCCCAATGGGACTGCCTGCTCTTTAACATTTAACGGTCATAAACATCATTATTCTGCCATTTTCACATTTTGATCACTTAACCTGAACAATCAACATCTTTTCTAAAACAGTACTCTACACGCCACCACCCCCACAGACCCCCCCACCCCTAATTAGTTATAAATAACTAAATAAATAAATGCTACTCCCTCCACACTTCACATCAGCTCTGATGAAGAGTCATCTAGACTCAAAACATTAGCTTGCTCTCTCTCTATAGGTGCTGTCTGACCCACTGTGATCCTTACTGTTGTTTTCAGTAGAGATTCCAGCATCTGCAATAACTTCCTCCTTTAATATCTGAAGGATGCTACATTAGATCACCAACACATATTTAATGATTGCAAGAGATATTGAAGCAGATATGAACAACTATTTAAGATAACGGATCATCAGAAATAAGAATTCTTCGATAGAAAAGAGCAATGTTCAGTGAGAAAGTACATGCAAGTTTCAATATAATGATTATGTCTAATATATGGCTATAAAGCTTTATTTTTGAGTACATATTAAAGGAAATAGAGCTCTTTTCATTGCATCAATATGACTCAAGAGTCCTGACGTGAGAATTTTGACAGTATGAATGAAATTAACTGTATTAGAATATAAAAGTACAAGAGTTCAAAGATATTTGGTGAAATGTTTACAAGATCAATCATTAACTACCAAATTTAGGGATTTCTTTTTCTTGTATTAGATTGAAGATGATCTCAGAGTCACTGGCATCTTTGTCAGCTGCCTGCAAGAGTCTGTTGGTAATCTGTAGTAATCCACCCTCAGTGACCCATCCTCGCACATTATTCAGGAGCTGTGGTCCTTTATCGAACTTCTGAAATAAAAATAAACCAAGTTAAAATGCAACACACCGAACAATTTCAATTCAATGGCACTGTGGATTAGAAGAGTATCCATTTACTTTTAAGGGCCCATGTTTCATTAGTGGAATAAAAAACCTTGGCTATTTATCAATTTCAGGATTCCTACATCATACATACTTGAATCACCTATGAGTGCACTAGAAGTATCAGACAGGTGTGAAATATAGAAAGCCACTCAGCCTATCATGTCTCTGTTAGACAACTATCCACATCATTGTTTGCTCTGCACACTCTGCATTTTCCTAACAGGAAACTATGGTTTGAATATTCCAAGGAATGCTAATCGGAGTCAGATTGACACTCCACTCCGGTTATTTATTTTAACATTAGTACTGAGATCCACATTTCTAGCTGGGAGTTTCAATTCCAGATCCTTCAGAAATGCAGAGTGTAAGTGAGATACACACAGATTCCTTTTAGTGCAGCACAGTCGGGGGAAATCAAACCACACCTCACAGCAGTCACTCTGCCACACTGGAGATTTAAATGACTAGCAACACAGTCAGGTGCTTTGAAAGGGTAAGGAGGCAAAGTAAAAGTGGAGTTAGGGTGCAAATTGGTTCAGGTATTAGGTGTTAGGGTCCAAAGTCCACAGGATGCTAGATGTCATTGCCATCACCAACAGGAAATGGGGGGGAATGTATGGTGCTGAGTGGCAGAAGGGTGAAGAGTTGTCGGAGCCTGTGAGCATTTGACAGGAGAACAAATGGGTGTCAGTTCAGAATGGATATAAAGGGTTAGAAGAAGTGTAATGTGGGGGAATTTGTACTAAGTTTGGCTTAACACTTACCATATAGTTGCACTATATTTTTGAATCAGCTGACTTTCGGGGTAACTACTGACAGACACGGAACACTCTGCATCTCCCATCTTTATGGAAGTGTCCAAATGCAGTGGAACGGTCTGTGAAAATCTTCAATTTCTTGAGGAATTCCCACAGAATCTGCTGCGCCTAAACTTTTGCATAGTGAATGCGTGCAGCTCTTATCTGAGTTACTCCAACTCTCTAGCCATTGGAACATCCAGGCCAAAGTAACAAACTTCCAATTGGTACTCTCTCTGTCTCAACTGCGCCCTTGTGTCCAAGTATGTCATTTTTACTGAGTACAGACATTCCTTCCAACCTCTCTTCTCAATCTCAATGACAATTTTAAATTAATGAATCCTCATTAGTGACTCCTGAGCCAGCAGAAATTCTACAGCATAGGATTTGCAAAATTGGAAATCTCACAAGAGCCCAGAAAATTTCATTCTATTGTGGTAGGAATGTTCCTCTCGTGCTGAAATTACACTGTATAAACCACAGAGAGCCTTCCTCAATAAAGCTTAGTTCATCACACTGTGCTGTTCTTCTTTGTCTGAATCTCTGTAGGGAGAGAGAGTGAGTAAATTACAGGAATTGTCTTTCCACTGATTAATCTGTTGAAGGGCTTTGTCAAAACCATTTGACAACAGTTACAATTTTAAAACTTGGTTTCCAGGTTTTATCTTCAAGATCGATAACTAAAAGAAAACTAGGAACTAAAATTGGTACCTAAGGAAATGTGAATTATGCTGTTGTGCCATACTGCGCTGCTTCACGATTTACAATGACTCCTAGTTATCTAACACTTTGCAGTGCAACATAATAAGGTAAAGCTAAATGACAACTAAAAGCTATTTGTACAGTGTACAGATAAAAATTTATGGAGCTGAACACTAGCCCCTAAGGTAATCTAAGTTTCTATGACCATAAAAATCCATAAAATGCTGTCAAACTTCAAAGTAAAATTTATACATTTAGAAGAAAGAATATTCGTGAGTAGATTGCGTCCTTCAAAATGCTGACTAATAAAGGTTGTGTTTGTAGTTCCACACTGCCATCACAGGATCAATGAACACAAATTAATTTCAAGTATGATTTGTGTATGAAATGGTTCATGTTACAATTTAATTTTAAAGTAGCTACCTTTCATGTTACCGGTACCCAGTTTGTTACGTGTATTACTGTAGTCAAGAGAAAGATCCACACATAGATGCCAACATTTACAGGTGTAATAATACACATTTCCTGAATTGATGTTTTTCTTTTGTCACGAAACAATGGGATATTCTTCTCCAATTTAGAAAATTTTTTTGAAATAATTTACATAGTGGAATTTTATTTCATCTGACACATTTTAATAGAGCAGGCTATTCTTCTGGGTTTCCAGATAAGTCCATGGGTGCTATATGGATGACATGCTCAATCTGTCAGAAGAGGGATTGTTAAGTAAAGGGATCCTGCAGGAGTCAGAATATGAATTGTTGAAACTTCAGCAATCATCAGAATGGAAGAGAGATGCAAAGATTGCTCCTTGAGGCATTCACTCTTATTTGGAGATGCTGCTGCAGGATGTGAAAGGCTAGTAATAAGTGATTTTTGCTGATGGTGTGAGAGAGGCCTTTTAAACCTTCTGGTGATAGAAACCTCAGTGGCCACCTGGCCCTCAGAGAAACAGGTCCTTTTGCAGAAGGCTGCAGATATCGGCAACAGTTTGCTGTGAAAATCTGAGCCTCCAAAGACATTGGTGCTCATATATGTCAAGTGTGTTGATCTTCTGGCTAATCCTGTGGAAGCATTTTCACAAGGACTGCAGTGGTTTAAAAAATATGGTTCATCTCTCTCAGGCAATAACTGGGTCTTGCCAGTGAAATTCATATCCTGTGAACCCCACCTTAGTCTTCACTTTCAGGGCGCAGAGTAAAGAAGAGAAAATAGGAGAGAATGATTCAAAAAAAGGAAAAAAAGAATCACACCGAGGCAGTAGCTGGAAAGCACTCTGTACATCCAGCATTCTGCAGTTAAATAACAAACAGCAGGAGTAAGCTAAGATAGTTTCTTTTTTAACATGCAACTACACACTGAGAATCTTTCCACTCGTATCCTCTCTCAAAGTTGGTTTGTCTAGTTTGATTCCTACAACGTGAAACAAGTCATGACTTGATTGCAGTAAGAGGATCGATGGTAAGACTACATTGAATTTTGAATAATTTCAGCACACACTATTCATTCATTATTTCCTTTTCATCTTCATAGGTAATTTGTAAAAGTTTACAGGGAACTATTTTCAGATTTATTGTTAAATCTATCCCTTAATAAAATAAAATCCTATGAAGGGAATGCAATGCTGAGTATCAGTCTGATGGGGTCCATTAAAGTCCTGTTTGTTGCTCACAACCACCCATATGACCACACGCAATGCTCACAAAAAGGGACAGAGGTAGTGTTGAAACGTAAAATAATTTCACTGGATATAACAAGTCCATCCACATTAACAAATGAACAGGTCAGGTTATGGGCTGCAATTCAGCTTTGCATAAAGAAAAAGCTTTTTCCAATAATTGACAATGAGCTCATGGTCGTTATTAGACTCTTCATTTCAGATTTTCTTTTCTTGAAATCAAATTCATCATCTGCCATGCAGGATTCAAATTCAGGTCCTCAGAGCATTACCCAAGTCTCTGGATTAACAGCCCAGCAATAATACCACTAGGCTATTGCCTCCAACTCTGGTTTGAAAATTTGATAAACAAAATTCAGCTTTTTGCCATTGTGTTCTGTAAATTATCATTTTTTTCTTCTATGAAATAGATTTTTCATAGAAACATTCTTCTCTGATAACTCTCCTGTTCAACTCAGTGTGGTGAAGGACAACCAGTGATGGTTCTAGCTATGATGAGCTGTCTGTCTGTAGTTGTCAAGGCACTACAATTACCTGAGGGGCACACGTGGAAAGACTGAATGGATATAAAATAATCAATTAAGATTCCAGCTCACGATTCTCATCTAGTGCCCATGCTATGATATTCATGCTCATTGGTAATGGGCAAGAAAAATAATTACTGTGATGGTGATGGAGCTCGCTGACCCCAAGATAAGATTCTCATGAGAATTCTCCTGATTTAGTACTTAAATTACAGTGGGTAATTGAGAGAATCTAGAAAGAAAGTAATCACTCTGTTGATGCAAATGTGAACAACTGTCACTCTAGAGAAATTATTAGAGCAATAGGGGATATAGTGTACTGTGTATCATCTTCCCAAACATGTGTCGAGTAACTACTCCTCTATCATTTCACTTTCAATACGTTACATTTTCCCAAATCTTTTAAAGAAAAAAATCCTAAGTTCTTTCCTGATCGGTTTGTTGATCCACTTGTTCTCCAAAAGGGGAAAGTGTCTCCCTATCAAATCCCTTCATAATTTCATAAAAATCTCATCAGGTCTCTTTCTCATTGCTTCTCCAGAGAAGAGCCCAGCTTCAGACAGCAAGGCATCATTCTGACTTTATCCACAATTTAAATACCTTCACCAACTAAAAAAGGAAACTCATTTCCCTTCCAATAGCCTAAGTATGATGCAGAGCAATAATGCGATTTCAAGCTGTTATCCACGGTTTCTTCAAATGGACGTGTTTTCCTTTTTAAAGTGTCAAATGTTTTAAGCCAGGAGTAGCTACATGACATGAAATGAATATTGAAAACAGAACAATGAGGCACTTGACTTAACTCCAATAGAGTTTAAAACATAATATGCATTGCAATTACAATATGTCCAGAGGATGGCAGTGCTTCATGTTGTCATCGACAGGAACTGAAATTCAGCATATTAAGGAATTTTGCTTATTCTGTACTGTTGGAGTGAACTAACTCTAAAGTCACGTAATGAGACAGGCATTTGAAATGCTAAAATTAGTGGGCATGAATACATTTTTTTCCCTAACTCCTTAACTTGTCTCGTGTATAGAGAAGCCCGAGTGTTCACCAACAATTCCATATCTGAAACATTTCCAGTACACCTATTGCAGACCTGTCCCATGGCAGGACGTAGCTCTTATCGAAATGATGGTAAAGTCAGAGAGGGTTGTAAATCTCTCTCTAATGTCCTTGGAGGAGCTGTGGGGTGCAGAAAGATCCTGTACACATCAATTCACTTTAATGAATGCAGGCTGCTCAGGACCTCCAACATAGCTGGAGTAGGCCAGAATGTCACTAATCACATGCTAAGGTAACGGAAATTGCTCATGTAGGGAAAGTGATACAAAAGGAAGGCAGGAAATCTACATATGCCTCATTAATTTGTCATATTCTGAAAACCGAAAAATTCCAAATTCTGAAAAACAGCTGCTCCTGAGCGTTTCAGATAAAGGATCTTCTACGTGTATCCACAAATCTATCCAAACCAGCTTGGACCATCTTGCGCAAAGTTGTTTTGTTCACCTCCTACCAATGAAGAACCTTTCAATATATCATCCTTTTAATATATCACTTCGGAATTGTACAACAGTTCAACTGCAGCATAACTATGCTGTACCTCTCCATAGTAATCTTCACCCACTATCTCAGTCCTTTCTTTATCCATCAGTGTTGCTTTATTTATGTTGTTTCATCAAATTCACAGTTAAAACCTGCATAATTATTTTCTTCCCCACAGTGCTAAGATGCATCAGCATTAAAGTACTCCTCTGGCAGCTTTTCCATTTTAAGACAAAATACTGCTCAAGGGTGAGCACATAATTTTATATGTCTCTTGCTGTTATGAAGCTAGTACATTGAGTTTCATGTCTTGTTTCAAAATAAGATGTCTCTGTGAAAGGCTTTGGAAGGTTGTTTTTTAAAAAATCATTTGACGTCATTTGATCCATCTTACCTCTGCTCTCTGTTTGAAAGAGCAGTCTTGCTTGATCCCATCTAATTTGTTTTCAAGTTATTACTTGCTCATCACTTTCAAAATTACCTTCAGAAGCTACTTCGTCAGGCACAGCAATCGGATCCCAACAGTTCTAGGTGAAAACCTTAATGTTAATCATCCTTTCTCTCCCCATACTCATTCTAAGACCCTGATATCATCCCTGAAGGTTGACAAATTCCACCTAAGATCCGACTAGCTTTGGACTCTTTTCAATTTTAAAAATCCTTTAAAATTAGCAGTCTATGTTTAAATACACAATCATTGGACTCAATGCAATCAAAGATTTTGATCTTAAAAATTGAGATGTGTTGTTTTGAATAATAATTGGGGAATACAAAAGTATTAATTACTTTGTACATTTCAGGGCAGATCTAAAACATCAAAAATCTTTATCTGGACCAGAAAAGGACATGTGAAATGAATATCAATGCCTTAAATTAAGGAAAGTAAAGGACTTTTCTTGTTCTTAAGAAGCCAGTAATGAAGACAATGAAGAAAATTGGATTCATTCATCCACCATTTGAAACAAATTCAATGATCTGAATTAACAGCACGAGTTCTCATTGTAATGGGATTTTGCTCTAATTTTCTGTTTTAAAGCGCTGATTACCAAACATTCAGTCTATTAAAAAATGCAATCAGATTGAGCCATTAAAAGGCATAGTCTTTAAACCATGCAATTACCAGTCAAATTGGCATGGTAGTTAGCACTGCTGCCTAACAGTGCCAGGACCAGGGTTCAAGTCAACCCTCGGGTAACTGTCTGTGTGGACTTATACATTCTCCCTGTATCTATGTGGGATTCCTTTGATGCTCCAGTTTCCTCCCAAAGTCCAAAGATGTGCAGGTTAAATGGATTGGTTATGCTAAATTGCCCATTGTGCCCAGGGATGTGTAGGCTATATGGATTAGTTATGGAAAATGCAGGATTAGAACCAAAGGGTAGGGGGGTGGGTATGAGTGGGATGTTCTTCAGAGGATTGGTGTAGACGTCTTCACTCAAAGAGAGGTTCAGTGACTTCTTTGTAAGTTTCACCCCTGTGGGGTGTGGATACCTGGCTGTTCTGCACATATAAGTTGGAGTCAATAATCTTTGGGCTAGTAAGCGAATTAAGGGATATGGGAAGAATGCAGAAAGCTGGAGTTGAGGTAGAAAATGAGAAATGATCTTCTTGAATAGCAAAAAGGTTTGATATGGTTACATGGCAAACCGGAGCACCTATTTCATAAATCATTTCATGATGAGAGCAACAGTATACACAAGGAGAGGGAATTGTTAACAAAGCAGCTATCACGGGAGTCAAAGAGGATCAATAAGGTTAGGGCTAGGCTGGTCAGCAGTTTAATGGAAATTGAACACATTAGCAGGTGGTGGGTCTCATGGACAAGATGAGCTCAGAGACAGAGAGAGAGAGAGAGAGAGAGAGAGAGAGTTCCAGGGGATTGATAGAAACTAAAGAAAGATGTAAGATCATAGCTGGGGTTGGGGAAAGAAGGTATGGGAGGGTTTCTTAAAGGAAATTAAGCTTAATAGTTTCAGGGGAAGGGAGGCATGGAGCACAAGCAATTTATTGGATGATCTCAGTTTAAGTGATGAAGTAGTCCATGAATTCCTCACACTTGTTAAGGGTCGGGATGAACAGACAGAGCTTCTTAAGGTTCTTTGCCATAGGGAAAATAAGCCAGGAGTAATTGGTGCATCCTAGTAAAATAAGATGAGTATAAGCCAGTTTCTTGCTCCAGTTCACAGTCCAGTGATTTGCACATACAGTCAATGGATGGGGATAAAATCAGCACTCACAACTAAATAACTATCATTTAGAATAGTGTATGAACTATGGCCAGCTGTGTGCTGTAACCTAGGACTTTGATACTTAGGAAATCCCTAACCTGACATTTGCATTGGATATTGGTGTCCCCAAGAAATTATGGGCACAGAGATTCATGTCCACTCATTAAAACTAATTACTGTAAAGTTATAGGCTGTAAGCTAGAATCTTCCTTCCATGTGGACCATGTACATTCCACACTTTTTGATCACCTCTATTGTAAATACTTACATGGAAGCGAAACACCATCATAATTTAAATATACACTACCTAATTAAAGTTTAAAGCTAACAGAATGTGTTGAGTAGCACTTTCAGACACAACTTGGTAGAATTTAGTAGGATCATACATGATCTGGGTGAGGTCTCTACATATTCAGAACACTGTTTACACAAGAAAACTTGCCAAGTTAAAAAGATCAAGAACATTTGGATCCAGGTAATTTTAGAAACTGTGGTCAAATTTAAGATTGAGGATAATTTTTCAAGTCAAAGACAAACAATGAAAATGACAAACTGAGGCAATTTTTGTTCATTAAAAGGATGGTACATGGAGCACAGAGCCAGTAACAGATGTAAAATAAGGATCAGCGATCAGGTGTCTGGGAGAAAATAGGATTCAGGGTAATTGGATTCAGAAACGAATCGGGGCGAGAGCAAGGATGAGAGGGCTGCTAGGAAGGTGATTGAAACTATTTTATTTGGGTAGTGTTTGAACCCGAGACACCTCGCACATAGTATCTTCCACCCACCCTCTTCCTCCTCTAACCAAAGAAAAAGTGGACTCTATGGTGAGTTGATCAGGTAAAGTTTCTCGATTGCCTTTTTTTAAAAATTGTTTTATCAGGTGATTTGATGAAAACTTTCCTTTTTGTTTACCTAAGCCAAGACTAAAGTTAAATTTAAGGTTAAAAATGATAGGAGATCTCAGACCCGTGTTATACTCCTCTTGCTCAATGTGGGACCTCAGGGACACAGCTGATGTCCCTAGCTCCTTCACGTGCAGGAAGTGTGTCCAGTTGCAGCTCTTGTTAGACAGCATGACAGTTCTGGAGCTGCAAACGGACTCACTTTGGAGAATACATGATGCTGAGGGAGTCGTGGATTAAACATTTAGTGAATTGGTTACACTGCAGATTAGGATTGCTGAGGGGAAAATTGGAATGGGTGACCAAAAGGCAGAGGAAGAGTAGGAAGGCAGGCAGCGCAGGTGTCCCCTGTGGTCATCTCCCTCCAAAACAGGTATACTGTTTTGGATACTGTTGGGGGAGATGGCCCACCACGGGAGGGCAGCAGTAGCCAGGTTCATAACACTATGGCTGACTCTGCTGTTCAGAAGGGCAGGAAAAACAGTGGAAGAGCTATAGTCGTCAGGGATTAAATTGTAAGGGGAGTAGATACGCGGTTCTGTGGTCAAAAATGAGACTCCCGAATGGTATGTTCCTCCCAAGTGCACAGGTCAGGGATGTCTCGGATCAGCTGCACAACATTCTCAAGGGAGAGGGTGAACAGCCAGTTTTTGTGGTGCACATAGGCACAAACAATGTAGGTAAAAAAACGAAATGAGGTCCTACAAGCACAATTTAGACAGTTAGGAGCCAAGTTAAAAAGTAGGGCCTCAGAGGTAGTAATCTCAGGATTGCCACCAGTGCCACGCACTAGTCAGCATAGGAATGATAGAATAAACAGGATGAATGCATGGCTTGAGAGATGGTGCAAGAGGGAAGGGTTCAGATTTTTAGGATATTGGGACCAGTTCTTTGGGAGATGGGACTATTACAAATTGGACAGTCTCCACCTGTTGGACTGGAACCAACCTGTTAGG
The DNA here is from genome assembly GCF_020745735.1 of Hemiscyllium ocellatum. Taxonomy (NCBI): domain Eukaryota; kingdom Metazoa; phylum Chordata; class Chondrichthyes; order Orectolobiformes; family Hemiscylliidae; genus Hemiscyllium; species Hemiscyllium ocellatum. Next base: position 135,774,114 of record NC_083401.1, read on the forward strand.
GAGGTTTTAAACTAATGTGACAAGGGGTTCAGAACCAAATGAGGTTAGATGACAGTGAGGAAGCAGTATCTAGTTCCTTGCAGGCTTTAGTTAATGAAGTCAGCGTGACAAGGAGAAGAGGAGGCAGGGAGCAGATGATGAATGCAAAGGAACTGATGGTCTGAGGTGCATTTGTTTTAATGTAACAAGTATAGTAAGTAAGGCAGATGAACTCAGGGCTTGGATTAGTACCTTTTAGCATGATGTTATTGCTATTACTCAGACTTGATTGAGAGCTAAACATCCCAGGATATTGATGCTTCGGGCGACATAGAGTGGGAGGTAAAGGGGTGGAGGAGTTGCATTACTGGTCAAAGAAAATATCACAGCTGTGCTGAGGGAGGACACTATGGAAGACTCGAGCAATGAGGCAATATGGACAGAGCTCGGAAGTAGGAACGCTGCAGTAACAATGTGGGGGCTGTTCAACAGGCCTCGCAACATCGAATGTGGGGAAGATGTAAGAGCAACAGGATGGTGGTGATAGGAGATTTTAACTTTCCCAACATAGATTAGAATTCTAGATGGAGCAGAATTTGTAAGGAGCATCCTGCAGGGTCTTTTAGAGCAGGATGTAGTATGTAGCAGTAGTCCAATTTGGGAAGGGGGCCATACTGGACCTGGTGTTGGGAAATGAGCCCGGCCAGGTGGTTGAAGTTTCAATAGAGGATTACTTCAGGAACAGTGATCACAATTCCATAAGTTTTAGAATACTCACAGACAAAGACAAGAGTGGTCCTAAGGAAGAGTGCTGGGGGAAGGCCAACTAAAGCTCAATTAGTCAGGAGCTGGGAATGTGGATTGGAAGCAGTTGTTTGAAGGTAAATCCACATTTGATATATGGGAGGCTTTTAAAGAGAGGTTGTTTAGAGTTCAAGAGAGATATGTTCCTGTGTAAATGAAGGATCAAAATGACACAGTTAGGGAGCCACGGATGACAGGTGAAATTGAGAGACTAGCTAAGAGAAAAAAGGATACATACATAAGGTCTAGGTTACTGAAGACAGACAAAAGCACTGGAAGAATATTGGGAATGTAGGACCAATCTGAAATGAGGAATTAAGAGGGCTAATAGGGGTCATGAGATATTTTTAGCAAACAGAGTTAACGAACATCCCAAAGCCTTTTCTTCATATATAAGGAGCAAGAAGGTAACTAGAGAAATGGTTGGCCCACTCAAGGACAAAGAAGGAAAGTTCTATCTGGAGTCAGAGGAAATGGGTGAAATTCTTAACAAATACTTTGCATCAGTATTCACCAAGGAGAGGGACATGATGGATGTTGACGTTAGGAATAGATCTTTGAGTACTTTAAGTCAAGTCAGCATAAGACGGCACCGTGGCTCAGTGGTTAGCACTGCTGCCTCATAGCACCAGGGTCCCATGTTTGATCCCAACCTCGGGCAACTGTGTATGTGGAGTTTGCACATTCTCCCAGTGTCTGCGTGGGTTTCCTCTGGATGCTCCAGTTTCCTTCCACAATCCAAAGATGTACAGGTTAGATGAATTGGCCATGCTAAATTTCCCATAGTGTACAGTGCATTAGTTAAACGGAAAAGGGGTATGGATGGGTTACTCTTTGGAGGGTCGGTGTGGACTCGTTGGGCCGAAGGGCCTGTTTCCCCACTGAAAATTGCTAATGCTGTCCCCAGGTAATTATGGACTGGAGAGCCTGACATCAGTGGTAGGGAAGCTGCTAAAGAAGATACTGAGGGATAAGATCCATTCCAATTTGGAAGAAAATTGGCTTATCAGTGTAGGGCAGCATGGTTTTGCACAGGCAAAGTCATGTCTTACAAACTTAATAGAATTCTTTGACGAGGTGACAAAGCTGATTGATGGGGGAAGGGCTGTATATGTAATATACATGAACTTTAGTAAGGCGTTTGATAACGTTTCCCATGGTAGGCTGATGGAGAAGGTGAAGTCGCATGGGGCCAGGATGGTCTAGCTAAATGGATAGAGAACTGGCTAGGCAACAGGAGACAGACAGTAGTGGTTGAAGGGAGTTTCTTAAAATGGAGACCTGTGACTAATGGTGTTCGACAGGGTTCGGTGCTGGGACCACTGTTGTTTGTGATATATATAAATGATTTGGAGGAAGGTACCAGTTGCCTGATTAGGAAGTTTGCAGATGACACCAAGATTGGTGGAGTAGCAGATAGTGAAGGGGCCTGTCAGCGAATACAGTAGAATATAGATAGATTGGAGAGATAGGCAGAGAAATGGCAGATGGAGTTCAATCTGGGCAAATGGGATGTGATGCATTTTGGGAGATCCAATTCAAGAGTGAATGATACAGTAAATGGAAAAGTCCTGGGAAAACTGACATACAGAGAGATCTGGGTGTTCAGGTCCATTGCTCCCTGAAGGTAGCAATGCAGGTCAGTGAAGTGGTCAAGGTGGCATATGGGTATGCTTTCCTTCATAGGACAGGGTATTGAGTACAAGAGTTGGCAGGTCATGTTACACAGTTGATGTGGCCGCCTTTAGAATACGGTGTACAGTTCTGGTCACCACATTACCAAAAGGATATGGATGCTTTGGAGAGGGTGCAGAGAAGGTTCACCAGGATGATGCCTGGTATGGAGGGCACTAGCTATGAAGAGAAGCTGAATAGATTAGGATTATTTTGATTAGTAAGACTGAGTTGGAGGGAGGACGTGATTGAGGTCTACAAAATGATGAGAGGAATAGACAGGGTGGATAGCAAGAAGCTTTTTCCCAGAGTGCGGAACTCAATTTCTAGGGGTTACATGTTCAAAGCGAGAGGGGAGAGGCTTAAGGGAGATATGCGCGGAAAGTTCTTTACACAGCGGGTGATGAGGGTCTGGAATGCATTGCCAGCGGAGTAGCTAATGGAACGATAGCATTATTTAAAGATGTATCTAGACAGATACATGACTGGGCAGGAAGCAAAGGGATACAGATCCTTAGAAAATAGGCAGCAGGTTTAGATAAAGGATCTGGATCAATGCAGGCTGGGAGGGCCGAAGGGCCTGTTCCTGTGCTATAAGGTTCTTTGTTCTTCTTCGAGGGTAGGGTGAATGAACAGACAAGATAGATCGATGATCTGCTCCTTCCAAAACAAGTAATATATTAATTACTACGTAAGGATAAGAGGAACAAAAGTGTTACCCTGATAATCAACAAAAGATTGATAAATTAGTTTTGCAAGCAGAGTTATAAACGTTTTGGAGAACTGAGAGACCATTTGCAACTTGGAGATTTTAGTTATCTGCATATGAAATTGCAGGCTGGAGTATTGCTTTAATGGATTGCAACTTGTTTTATTGCATGAAAATCAATGCCAACACTTGTACACGACAGATAATGGTGTTTATCTCCAGTGTGCCATACTGTTATTTCTTTTTAAGTATCATTCATTACATGACCTCTATAATTGCCAAAATGGGGAAGTGACTCCACAGAGAGTTTATGAGAGTAATAAACTCTTTATTGCTTCATTGTTTTTGAATAACAAGGTCAACGGTGTTTTAAAAGTTGACAATATATTACAATTTCAACTTACCATTATAGAGAGCCTTTAATATTTCTTGGAGAGTTATACCGCTGGGAGAATATTGAACACATGGGGTGAAGCCATGGAGGGATTTGAAAACAAGAGCAAATTTCCAAAATTGAGACACTGCTTAGCTTGGTTATTAATCAGAGGGGAGAGAGATGAATGGGAATTGGTGTGATTTCAGGGCTACTGGATTCAGGAATGATTCAGGGGAAGGTGAGTGATTAGACTAGATAGATCAATTAGGTAAAAATGGTCTGCTCCTTCCAGAATATGTTAATTATTACACAACGATAAAAGAAACAACAAAATAAGTGAAATCCTGACAATCAGAAAATTGTTGGTTAATCAGATTCGCAAACCACAGTTTTAAATAGCTTGGAGAATTTAGAGGTAGAGGTAATTTGCAACGTGGAAGAGAGTTTTGGATAACCTCATAAATTTGACCTCAACTTTACAGAGGGTAAAATGTGGGAGGTTGACCAAGAGTGTGTTGGATTAGTCAACTCTCAGGTTAGCAAAGGCATGGCAAAGGATCTCAATGAGGTGAGGCATTAGCAGAGTTGGATGATGTTAAGATGATAAATAAAAGCAGCTGTAATATATTTTTGAAAATTCATCTCAGGATGAATGTGACACCAAGACTGTTAACAATCTAATTCAGCCTCAGTTTTCAGAGACAGATAAAATATGTGACTAGGGAATAGAGCTTGGGGCTGGTTCTGAAGAAAATAGCTTTGACCATCTCAATAATTATTTGAAGGAAGTGTTTGCTTCTCCAGAACTGGATGTCAGACATATCTGTAAGTTACTGCTCAGGGATCCAGAGAAGTGGTGGTAAAGTACCAGCATACTTGGAAAGCTAACACTGTACTTTCACTGATCACATGTATGTAATTAAAATATAGAAGGAATGCAAGCAAAGATCTTTGGGGGATATCAGAATAAAGTGATTGCAAGTGCAATAACAAACATCTGGATACTGGTGGAATGGCAGTGAAACAGAATGAAGTGGCTAGCTGAGAAGGTTGAGAGGCATAGTTGATCATAATCACATCAGATGTCATTTAAGAATTTTCTAAGTCCATTTCATCCCAAGCTTTCCCAAGATATTCCCCTTTTTTTGTTCGAAAAAACAAATGTTTCTTTAGTTTCTCTTCTATTTACTCTCATTTATAGATGCAGACAGTGCAGAAAAGGCCCTTCAGCCCATCGAGTCTGCACTAACATGATTATCACTAAACATGCACTAATCCCAATTTCCTGCTCTTATCCTCGAAGTAGTGAAAATGGAAGCTTGGCCTGCATTAAGAGGAGGAAGGCTGCAGAGGCAACCAAGCAGGTGGTCTTCATGTTAATCTCAAATAAGTTCATGCACTCATTGCATTTGTTGAAGATCAGGATGGAAGAGACAGGGGAGAGTAGTTTATAATGATGGTTTTCAGTGAAGAACAAACAGCTTGGGGCAAGATACATAAACACACACTGCAGAGTATTGATTAAATTGTCATCATGCAATTCAGTAACAATGATGCTATCATTAGGAAAAAGCAAGTGAAATATTATCCAAGATTTCACAAAGGAACACATCAGATAAAACATAAACTAAGGAGTCGATCCTTTATTAATGGTCAGAGTTGAAATGGCTAATACTAAGGAGCTTGCATTTAAGGTGACAGGGGAAAGTTCAACGGAGATGTTAAGGGCAAGCATCTTACACAGAAGGTGGAACACACTGCCTGGGGTGGTGGTGATGGCAGATAATGACAGGGGCATTTAAGGGACTTTCAGATAGACACAGGAATATGCAAGGAATGGAGGGATATGGACCAAAAGCAAACTGAAAGAATTAGTTTAGTTTGACATCATATTCAGCACAACATCGTGGGCTGAAGGGCCCATTCCTGTGCTGTACGGTCTATGTTGTATCTGCACATCAGTTTGTCCATTCCTGCAAAATTCTACTATTCTGCTATTTTTTCAATTAAGAGACTGGAGAATTCAGTCAGTACGTATGATTGACAAAACTCATGCACAGTGCCAAGAAGGGGTCGTCAAATATTTTTAAGATGGTGGTAAATAAATTCTTGTTAGGCAAGGGAAACAAAAGTTGCTGGGTAGTGTTTATGGGAATGTGGAATTTGACAGTGAAGCAGATCAGCTATGATGTTACTGAATGGCATGGCATACTCGAGCAGCTGTGTCTCTAACTTGTGTACTAAGATGTAGGTTTGTACCTGTCAATCCTTCATCATGGTGGGTATCCATTGATGTCAGATGTTGGACCAGCCAGCAAATGGAAGCACCGTCAAAATAGGTGATCTAACATGAGATGCCAATAAAAATGATTTGAGAGTAAATTGAAGTGGAACTTTCCTCCTTACCACCACTAGTGAGGTGCTCAGCAGGTCATGAGTACTCGAGCAGTTGAATGTTTGTGAAGAAATATGTATTTCACAGTCATGAGGACTGGAAAATCTACCCTGAAATAAAGGCTTCTGCAAGCTAAAGGACTTACAGCAAGTAACAAGACAAAATATATAAATTAATACACCCTGACTTTAGGAAATGTAAACAAAAAGCATAATTTGGTGCCAATCTGCAGTACAGACCGAAAATTGTATGTACATAAATTATAAAGATTGCTCCTGACAAAATCTGACAGTGCTTTAAATGAAAGCAGATTCACTTACAATGTTACAACAATCATCAACTATTGAACCACCAATCATTAAGGCTCCTGGAGTGCCTTGTGATTGTTTTACACAGATTGAATGAATCGAGATAAACTTTTATCTGATTGGCCTGTGGCAAAATAATGTGCCATAGCCTTGGAGCCCAGGTCTCTGACAGTATGCAAATGGAAAGGAGGTCATGTATGGTGAAGTGGTATGGCTGTGTTGAGTGTGGTCTTGCAATCTGGCAGCATTGAGGAAAATTCAGCAGCAATAAGGGTGTGGAAACATTGGAGAGCTCTTTATCTGATTGCGCTGATGCATCTCAGATGTTTTATATTTCCACGGCAAGGAAAATCCTGGAGTATAGTACTTTGGGATGTAACAAGTTCTGTTAATACAGGGCGGAAGAGTATGGGGGACAACAGAACAAGAAAACATTGGGTTAGGTGACATCAGAAATGAAGGACAGAGGTTTTTAGCATGCATATGTATGAGGGGGTTGCGTGGTAGGATGTCACAATATAGCAAACTAAGATTGAACATTACAGAACACGGGAACATTGAAAGACCCATTGGATCTGGAAACATTTGGCATAGCTATGAGCATTTGAAATTAACACAATATGTATACCAGTGATATTGATTGTGGTAGGGCCAATTATCGATTTAGACAAATGAGAAATTGTCAAAACCCTTTTTCTCCTGTCGGCCTCTCCCGTCTTTTATCTTACACGAGGTATCACAATGCTTTTCCATTGAAAAGCATGTTATGTTATACGATCTATTACAATGAATTTCCCATTGCCTGTCATGTAATGTGATATGGTCTCAGCTGATGGTCATACTGGACAACAAGTCAAAGTGAAATCTGGTTTGACAGGGCAGAGTACAATCTTTATTTTTGTCATCTGGTTACCATGGTGATCTGTGCCTAAACATATTCTATCATTACATAGTAAACTATTTATAAGATGAATAATTTAGAAAGATTTTATAAAAATAGCAAACAGAACATTTCAACCCTTCTCCCAGCAATATTCTGCAAAGGCACTCAATTTCAGTGAACTATCGCTCCTGTCTCCACCATAAAATTTCTTACCCAGCTGACAAGGTCACAAGTGTTTCCTTTCAGCACCTTTCTGCATTTTCACCAGTCTCTCCAGGAGATACATAGACAGACACTAACTCAGTGAGAAAACTCAATGAGCTGAGTTTTTTTTTAAAGTTACTCAGACTAACTTGAGACTGCTAAATATCACATCTGATTTGGATCTCGCTTTCGAATCAACCTGCTCTGGCTTCTGGTCTCTCCATCCCTAGTCATAACAGCTCTATTTAGTGAGCAACTCAGCTGGTATCTTACAGGCCAGTTTATTCAGTCATTTGGCTTCAGTTGTATGATTTCCTGAAAGTTCTGTTTTGACCCAAAGCTTTAAAAAAAATTTATTTTTTTACAAAAAAGAAGTCACTTTCACAGAAATTGTAAATTAAAATCTCATTTATCTCCATTTTACAACTCAACTTTGCAAATAATAATTATATACACCTTTATCATACATGCTACACAATGGCTAAAGAACACAATAAAGGTTATGTTGTGAGGGATGCAGCAATGATTTCTCTTTCCCAATCTTTGGCAGTAAACACAGTGGAGCAGAAATAGTATGATGAGCCTTTCAGAGCTTTTAGAATTAGTCTGAACCTGGAAAATGTGCTAGGGTCAGGACAAAGGAAGATAAGTAAATGCACAGCTAGGACGATCAAGTGGCAATTTGTAGGATCAGATGACTCGTGTAAAAGAGGGGGGATTTTATACAGAACTGTACAAAAAAAATTATTAATGCATTGCTTTTAGCATTGGGGGAAGCAGTCCACTAATTTTCATGGAATTGGAATATCAGTTGAGTCAAATTAGTACTGTGATCCAAGAATTGATTTCAGTTCTTCATAACTGTAGACCAACAGAATAATTAAAATAATTAAAAAGACCGTAACTTAGTCTAACTTGACAATCGTATACAGAACAATAAGTGAAGGAAGCAGAGTCCTTGAATATTTTAAGACAGAGGTAGATAGATTTTTGTTAAGCTGAACGCAGCTGCAGCTGGAAGTGGAAGGGGTGCCTTATTTAAGGCTCAGAGGACAAAATATTGTGAACATATTCTGGCTACATCCCAGCTAACATAACTCAAGACCCCACTGGATCATGGCTTTTACACATTAGAAATATAATTTGTGAAAGAGTAATTGGGATCAGTACCTGCTCAGTAATTTTGATCTGGAACAGAATATTCAGGATATTGTGACCATCGTTGATCTGTAAAAGCACTTGATCATGCAAGCTGTTGGTTCCATCATGAACATAACGCAGCTGTCCACTTTTGAGATCTTTCAATCGGAACTGCTGTACGCTTACATCTGCTGGGTGCAAAAGGAGGCGGCCATGTTCTGGAGGATCCAAGACTGTTAGTACCACTTCCGAGGGATTGTCATCATCTTGAATATCCAAGATCAGATTAGAGATGGTTCCTAATTCACCTCTACCGAGCAGTAAGACTTTATTATTAAGCACATAGGGCCCCTGGAAAGAGACAGACATCAATTAAAAATCATTTTTCTATCTGTTCAATGACTTGTTTTGAACAGAAGTACTGGATAGATTTTGAAAGTAAATTTGAATTCTCAATAAATGGTTTTATTACTACGTGAGCAGAAAGTTATTGGGATAAAGAAAACATTTTTAAAACATTGTAAAACATTTCACTGAATTACTTCATTAGATGAACAAGGAAAAAATATTACATTATTTTCACGTAATGAATCCAACTGGTGTTGGTGCTGCAATACTGAATCAGTTTAAATCATTTCTAATCCTTCTCATGCAGGCAGCAATCACCTTTGTGCTAGCTTCCAGCCAACATAACTTCCAGTGTGCAGCCATTGTTAACCATGCTCCTGAATGGCTGCTATGTGTGAGCCCAAACTAACAGGACATTTGCAGCACACAATGCTCAAGTGCACAATTTAAAGTCAACTTTCATCTCTTGAAGGGGAGATACAGCATGGCTGAACAGGTGTTAGAGTAGTTGTGGAATTCACTTAACAAGCAATAAAACAGTAATGGGACAATATGAAATAACACAAGAAATTTTCAATGCTGTACTAAAGACTTCAGTTAAAGAGCTGCATGGAAAATGTGTTCTATAAAAAGGGGGACAAAGAGACAACAGACAAACAAAATCCAAGGTGGTGGTAGGACCAAATCATTGCAGCAGTCAACGTTAGTAGTCAAGCTCTGAGGACCTGGATACAAAGCTATGAAAAGCACAATAACCTCCCATGAATGAGTGCACTTAGGGACTACGTCTTCAAATACCACAATCATTCAAAAACAGCAAACAAGTAGCTTGCATATTTAAATGGCAGACTCGCCTGGCCCATTGCATGCAGCAGAACTCATATTCAGGTCAAAGTAGAAGACATTAAATTTGACCTGACAAGCCAAAATAAGCAATTAAAATTTAAGCTTCTTGAGCAATGGGGCTCCTTTATGATCCTAAGTTGAATTGGCAGCTTGAATCATTTGTTGCTCCTCATAACGAAGATTCAGGTCCATGCAAGGGAGGTTTTCTATTTAGCACAAAATTTATGTCTCCTGATTAATTAATGTTCATATTAATAATTAATTATGTTGAGCACCAGTAATTTTGCCCTCCACAAAAATGCTTAAGGATGTCAGTTTAACACATTATGGTGGTAGGTATATCTATGCGAGACATGTAGAGATCAGAAGAGATCTTGTGTCAGTCTGGAAGATAATTTTTGAGCTGGTTAATTATTCAGCAATAATCTACTTGAAAGGATTGACAGAAGATTCAATTTATGCTAAGGGTAGGGCAGAGCCACAGTGGCCACTTTTTTATTTAAATTCTACCAGTCCAACCACACTCCTCTGAATCTTGCTGGCGTTATAAATGCATAAGAAATAAGAGCAGGATGAGGCCATTCAGCCCTTCAAGCCTGTCTGCTAGTAAATAAGATCACAGCTGATTTGGCCCAGACGTCAATTTCTCTTTTGTACCAACTCTTCAAAACCCTGAATTCCTTTATATTTCAAAAATCGATGCAGGTCCTCTTTAAATACTTTGTGATCTTGCCACCAAAACTCTTCTGGACGACAGAATTCCAGACATTCCAGGAGAAGAACCTTCTTTCACTTCTCAGTTATAAATAAGTATCCATTTATCTGTAACTATGTCCCCTAGTTTGAGATTCCCTGAAACGATTCCCAGAATGGTTCAACACTTGAGATGGGCTGATGGCAATCTTCCAGTGAGCCACATAATTAACGATTAGATAGGCTTTCAAAACAAATTGTGGGGAGAAGGGAGCAAATTTGGGAAAATATGGAAATTGGAAAGACAAGGCAAAGGCATGTCAGCAGTGTTAATGGAAATCAAATACTTGCAATTCTGCATTTCAATCGAACATCTTTTTAAATAAAAGACTCTGCAATTAAAATGTGAAGTTTTAATTTCAATTAATTTGGGGAGCAGCTAAAAAAAAAGGTCCCTATCAGTTTGTTTTCCCATTGTTTTCATCAAAAAAATTATCTTTATATTTATCCATGCAATTATAACACCTCCATGTCTTTCTATCTCACAGGTGAACCATCAGGAAAGCAAGCACCCAAAACGAATCCCACAACAAGTTATTTCTACTACTGTGAAAATGCTTTAATTGTCAAGGAAACAAACTGTATGCAAGAAATTTCTATTGAAAATATTACCAGTTTAGGGAGTTAACAATAATTGATGTATAATAGTGTAAATCTTTTTTACTACTTGTATTTTACTCGTTCAGATAAATACTGGGCAAATACCAAACCTTGACTGGAATCCTTTATTTCCAGACAGAAAGCAATCACAATATGAAGCCCTTGTTCTCATGAAAATCATTTCTGCTTCATTAAGATTATAAAATGACAATTAACTTCTTCTAAGGCTAGAATTCAGTTCTGGGAGGTGATTGCCACAGATTATAATTGGTGAAAGACTGCTTCAACAATGCCTGGGCCAACAGTGAAAAATGATCAGTTCAAGTTAACATTTGGACACTGTTGTCCTCCAATTTAGTTCATAGCAAGAAACCTCAATTTCTTTCAGATAGAGGTTGAATATGCTCAAAGCTTTAAAAGGAGAAGCTGAAAATATTTAATTTGATACCTTCAATGAAAGAGCTTGAATAGAAATTGTTTCTGGAAAGGAGTATAGTTGGTGGTCACTCGCTTTCAAGGTAAACTGACCCTTCCTGACAAAAACAGAAAAAAAAGTTACATTAAATTAAAAGAAATGCTCAATTTAATGCTATGAACTTTTACAAAGGATACTTAAGTGACTCATACAAGCTTACTAAGATCATCAGAGGATTTGACTTTAGAGATTTAAGTTGCTGCTTTGAAAGAAAACACATGGTGAGCTTTTTAAGATAGAGATAAAAGGAGCATTATTAGGCCATTCAACTCATCAAGTTAGGACTGCCATTCGATCATAGCTGATATTTTTCCCAATCCCATTCTCCTATCTTCTCTCCATCACCCCTGATCCCCCTACCAATCAAGAATCTATCTCGGTCTTAAATACACTTAGTGACTTGGCCTCCAAAGCCTTCTATGACAATGAGCTACACAGATTAAACATACTCTGTCTGAAAAAAATTCCTCATCTCAGTTCGAAAAGGTCGCCCCTTCAACTTGAGTCTATGCCCATGAGACCAAGTCTCTACTACTGGTCTTGTTCACATCCACTCTATCCAGGCCTCTCAGTATTCTGTAAGTATCAATCAGGTCCCCCCCTTCATCCTTCTAAACTCCATCAAGTGCAGACCCAGAATTCTCAACTACTCTTCACTCCTGGAATCATTATTGCAAACTTCCTCTGGACACTCTCCAATGCCAATGCATCCTTCCTGAGACAGGGCCCAAAACTAACATCAATATTCCAAATGCGCTCTGACCAGAACCTGATAAGCTTCAGTAGTATATTTATGTTCTTTTACTCTCACCTTCTTGAAATGAATGCAAATATTGCATTTGCTTTCCTAAATGCCAGCTGAACCTGCAGGTTAACCTTAAGAGAATCCTGGACTAGGATCCCAAGTCCCTTTGTGTTTCAGATTCCCAAAGAAAATAGTCTACGTCTCTATTCATCCTACCAAAGTGCACATCACACATTCCCGTTTTGTATTCTGTCTGCCACTTCTTTGCCCACTCTCCAAGCCTGTCCAAGATCTTCTGCAGCCTCCCCACTTCCTCAAAACTACCTGTTCTTCCACCTATGTGATCCAGAAACTGATCAAAAATGCCCTCAATTTATAAGACCATAAGACATAGGAGTGGAAGTAAGGCCATTCGGCCCATCGAGTCCACTCCGCCATTCAATCATGGCTGATGGGCAATTCAACTCCACTTACCAGCATTCTCGCCACAGCCCTTAATTCCTTGAGACAACAAGAATCTATCAATCTCGGCCTTGAAGACATTTAGTGTCCCGGCCTCCACTGCACTCTGTGGCAATAAATTCCACAGGCCCACCACTCTGTGGCTGAAGAAATGTCTCCGCATTTCTGTTCTGAATTGACCCCCTCTAATTCTAAGGCTGTGTCCACGGGTCGTAGTCTCCTCGCCTAACGGAAACAATTTCCTAGCGTCCATCCTTTCCAAGCCATGTATTATCTTGTACGTCTCTATTAAGTCTCCCCTCAATCTTCTAAACTCCAACGAATACAATCCCAGGATCCTCAGCCGTTCCTCATATGTTAGACCTGCCATTCCAGGGATCATCCGTGTGAATCTCCGCTGGACACGTTCCAGTGCCAGTATGTCCTTCCTGAGGTGTGGGGACCAAAATTGGACACAGTACTCCAAATGGGACCTAACCAGAGCTTTATAAAGTCTCAATAGCACATCTCTGTTTTTATATTCCAACCCTCTTGAGATAAGAGACAACATTGCATTCACTTTCTTAATCACGGACTCAACCTGCATGTTTACCTTTAGAGAATCCTCGACTAGCACTCCCAGATCCCTTTGTACTTTGGCTTTTATACACCTCTATAAGGTCCCCCATCAATCTCCTATGCTCTAAAGAAGGAAGTCCTACCTTGTCCAACCTCCCCCTATAACTCAGACCATTCAGCCCAGGCAACATCCTTGTAAATTTCCTCTGCACTCTTTCCTATTTAATAATATCCTTCTTATAACAGAGTAACCTAAACTGAACACAATGCATTTCCTAATAATCACTCCTGCTGAACTCAATTAGTCATCAGTTGCCATCCTGAAAAAGACCCCTTTATCCTCACTCTCTGCCGTCTGCCTTCATCTTATTGAGCAGCGTCCCGTGCAGCACCTTGTCAAAGGCTTTCTGGAAATCTAAATAGATCACATCCACAGGCTAACCTTTGTGTAATTTGCTCATTATCTCCTCAAAAGAATTCTAACAGATTTCTAAAATATGATCTATCCTTGACAAAGCCATGCTGACTCAGCCCTATTTCACCATGAACTTCCACACACTCCTCAATCCCATCCTTAATAACCGATTCTAAAAGTTTACCAGTGACTGAGGTCAGGCTAACAAGCCTATACTTTGCTATCTTTTGCCTCCCTCCCTTCTTAAACTGAACAAGGGTGTTACATTAGCTACTTTCCAATCCGCTGGGACTCTCCCTGACTCCACTGATTCATGAAAGATCACCACCTCTACAATCTCCTCAGATACTACCTTCAGAACTTTGGGGAGTATTCCATCTGGTCTGGGTGATTTATCTGCCTTCAGATTGTTCAGCTTCTCCAGTATCTTCTCCTTAGAGATGATCACTGTACTTAGCGTTGCTCCCCAACACTGAAAGTTCTCATATGCTGCTGGTGTCTTCCACCGTGAAAACTGATGCAAAGTATCTATTTGGTTCCTCTATTTCTTTGTTCCCCATTACTATTTCTCCAGGCTAATCTTCCAGGAATGTAATGTCCACTTTTGTTTTTCTCTTAAACTTTTAGATATCTAAATTTAAAAACTCTTGCATTTTTTTTTATATTTCAAGCTAGCTTACTCATATTTAATCTATCCCTTCCTTACTGCTTTAACCATTTTCCAATCCTCTGACTTTCCAACAATTTTCACCATATTCTATGCTTTTGCATTTGTTTCCCTGACTTCCCTTGTTAGCTATGGTTGCCTCGTCTTCCCTTTAGTATGTTTCTTCTTCCTTGGGATGGATTTTTGTTTTGTCTCCAGAATTACCCCCAGAAACTCCTGCCATTGCTGCTCCACTTGTCTTCTTGCTAGACTCTCCTTCCAATCACATCTGGCCAGCTCCTCCCTCGTGTCTTTGCAGTTACCTTTACTCAATTGTAAAACCACCTGATGAAGGGCTTATGCTTGAAACATCAATTCTCCTGCTCCTCATATGTTGCCTGACTGGCTGCGCTTTTCCAGCACCACACTCTTCGACTCTGATCTCCAGCATCTGCAGTCCTCACTTTTCCCATGTAAAACCACTACGTCTGTTTCAATCTTCTCCCTCTCAAACAGCAGGGTGAACTCTGTCATATTATGGAACCTCTTGGGGTTCTTTCATCTTCAGCTCACTAATAAAGTCTGCCTCATTACACATCACCAAAAGCAGAATTGCCTGTTCCCTAGTGCGCTCTACAAGCTGCTCCCAAAAAAAACCCTGGTTAGACATTCATATTTCCTTTCCTTGAGACCCACTACCAAGCTGATTTTTCCAGTCCACCTGCACATTGAAGTCCCCCATGATTATTGTAATCACGCCTGTCCTACATACTTTTTTTTTAAAAAAATTTCCTGATTTATTTTCCTCCTCAGATCCTGACTACTGCTAGGAGGTCTGTACCTACTCCTACAAGTGCCTTTTCTCTTTGTGATTCTTCAAATCTATCCATGCAAATCTGTGCCTTTCACTTCAGTATCACTCTTGTTATTGATTTCATTTCACTTCTTGCTAATGAGACAACACTGCCCCCTTTGCCCATCTCCTGCCCTTTCAATAGGACATGTATATAGGACTTGGATATTTAGTTCCTAGTCCTGATCCCCCTTGCAACCACGTCTCTGTGATACCCACAACATCGTACTTGCTAATTTCAATCTGCGCTGCAAGCTCATTTACTTGTTTCATGTACTGTGTGCACTTAAGCAGAACACTCTCAGTCCTGTGTTGACTGCCCACCCTTCTCATAGTAGCCCCTTAGTGGTGCCTGAAGTTAGATTCTCTTCCTTTTCCACACTCTCTGTCCTATTATTTGTTCTGGGAACTTAAACCTCTGACGAGCTCTTTAACTTTAAACACCTCTTTAACTTTTTCCATAAATGTTCATACAACTGAACCCAATCCCCCTTTGTTTTGTTTAAAGCAGTACAGATTTAAAATAAAAATAAATGAATCAACCTGTTTACGCATATTATGACACAGCCCCAGGGCAGGTGGAACATGACCCTGACCTCCAGCCCATGACCATTGCACCATCTGACCTATTAATGGCTCTCATTATACAGCAGCTTTGTAATTAAAAAGAACTGGGAATTTCTAACAAAGTATGAAATAGTCAAAGAAAAAAAAACAGCAATGCAAAGAACCACTAATATTAATTATTGATAAATGGTCGCTGCATTCTCAATCTATCTGGAACCACCTTTGGTGTATTCGCCAATACAATGAACTTGAGTCTATGTATTCTGGTAATACTTTGTAAAATGCTTTTCATTCTGATTAATTTACTTAGCCATTGTCTAGCCATTGTCTTCTCTTTATTTGTAAATGAATTTAGGATTTAAACATTTATTTATACCCATTTCGTATTTCACTGATATGCATAAGGTTCTCAACAGCAAAATGTTAAAATTGGATTGACAGTTTGACAATTCCTGAAATTAATATTCAAACAGCCCAAGTGAACACTGCCCTTGGTGGCTTGATATCAAGCTGAAGAGAAGAGCAAGTCAGAACCTGGAAATAACATCATAAATTATTTATAGATTAAACCACAAAAAATTTGCACAAGTAGTGTATAAATGAATTTACGCATTCTCTACTGGGGCAGACACAATGAAGCCAGATCCCATGAATTTCTCAGAAACTCACTCAGATACCAGTAATTAACAGGAGCCCAAAGGCTTTTAAAAACTTTATCCTTATGAGAAATTTAAGGTCATTTCCTTTGAGCGTATACTTTCTGATTTCCTTCAGTACTTGCTCCACACTGCCTCAATGACTACTAATCTCTCTGTTGCTCAATCACTTCTCTTGACAATATGTCCCACTAGATTCTGAATGCTGCATCTCAGAATTGAATTGTTGAGATTAGATTCCGACTGTTCCTATGATTCTCCTTTGCCCAATAACCAGATCCATTGAGCTGACAAGACCACTGACCTGCTTTGGATTCTAACCTGCCCAGTTTATCTAAACAATTGTTGGTCTTGAGCCTTCAGACCAAACCATCAGCTGTACCAACCTTTCAACTACTTGAACGCCCTGTCTGATCATCAGCTTTCTTGCAACATTAGAATAAGTGGCAGCATTTCAGCTGCATGCAGCTGCATTTCCTCTAAATCTTCTCCTGCCTCCGTCAAGTCACCGTCTGCATTTGACTGGAGTCATTAGCAAAGTGGGACAGGCAGTTGTCAAACCAGAGTTGAGCTTCATCCTCAACAGTATCAAAGTTAAAAAAATCACACAACACCAGATCATAGTCCAACAGGTTTATTTGGAAGTACAAGCTTTTGGAGCGCTGTTCCTTTATCAGGTTAACTCACTACTTGACGAAGGAGCAGTACACCGAAAGCTTATACTTGCAAATAAACCTGTTGGATTATAACCTGGTATTGTTTGATTTTTAACTTTGTCCATCCCAGTCCAACACCAGCATCTCCACATCATGATCAACAATACCAAAGACAAGTTTGAACTGCAGATTCCCATAGATGTAATAAAGTCCCACAACACAAACAGCACCAATGCAAAAATGCAATTCACATTAAAAAGCAATGATGCCTTCTGCTGACCTCAAAGACAAGTGCCCACAAAGCTCTTTGGGTCTTGATTTCCCCTTGGTCAAAGGCGGTTTACATTTGGTGCCAAGTGAAAAGGGTGCCTTGGTGTGCAGCAGTGGTGATGAATGCAAGAAAGTAAAACAAGAACAAAGGTGCCAAGTGGTCCTTTCAATCTGTTTTGCCCTTCAATGAGGTCACTGTTGATCAGGAATGAAACTTCACAGACCCATTATTAATCAATATATCTTTATTCCTTTGGTTAATAAAATCCCATTAACCTCAGACGTAAAAGGGACAATTTATTTATCAATTCCCATTTGTGGAAGCAAATTCCAAATTTCCAACTGTTCACCTGTTTAAGTATTTTCTAATTTCACTCCTCAAAGATCTGACTATAATTGATAGCTTATGTCTATAGTCTTAAATATTCAAACCAGCAGAAATAGTTCCTCCCAATCATCTCTGTCACCCTAATCTCGAAAATATGAGTCAAATCACCCATCTGACTACCAGGAAATACAATCCTCGCTTGTGTAGTGTCTGTGATGTAACCATTGATTATCTGTTTTTTTGAGATGTTGATATGAAAGGGATGTTCTCAATAATTTATTTCCATGCCTCCAGTCTGGGACGGGTCATGGGGAGTGGGGAGGGGGCTGGGAGAGGAGGATACCCTCTCAAGAAATATGGAATTATTAACAGCAACTTCTGGATTCTGATTGGCTTCGTGCAGATTCCAAAAGTTGCTGTCATTTGCAATGGATGAAATGCTGACAATTACACCATTATTAATAGAGCAAATTCTGAGTCATTAGGGATTGTACTGAACTAATCTTCCTAAATGAGCACTCAAAAACCTGCACTAATGCCCCGATTATAATGCCGGTGACATTCACCTCTCAACAGTGAGAAACATGGTAGATTGACATAATCCAGGCATCTCCTGCTTTTGTGCTATTTCCTAGTTTTCTGTTCAAGTTTTAATAGAAAATGATGAAAACTCTCGAGATTTTAAAATCATAGTGCACAATTATTTGGTTATAATTTTGTTACAATTTGTTTAATTATAATTTATAGTCCAATTGCTCTTTGAAAATTCACAAATGTCTTAGTGTCCCAAATTCTGCTCCCTTAAGATAAAGAGTGTACCAGATTTTCAATTTTCTTGAATTCTGAAATCACCTCCTTTACACAGACTGTCCCTATAGCACATTCTGCACTGATCATTAATGTCATAAAAACAAATGGGTTGGAGATCATACTCGAGTGAAATTGCATGCCTCAAAATCAATAGACACAGAAATACTGAAGATTTAAAAGTTTGATTGGGCAAATGTTTTAAAATATATAAACTGTAAATTGAAATAATTCTTGTAGGAGAAGAGCACTCACTGCGACTGCAATAATGGAGACAGAAAGAGTGAATGGATTTCTGAGCTTCTCCCTGAAAACTGCCTGAAGTAATACACTTGAGATTTTCCTTCCAGTGAAAATGGCAACATTGTATTCAAAGAATAGAGTGGGGCCAGATTTTAACAATGAGTACAAGAATTTGAGTTCTTCAAGGTAGTATATTAGGCCCAGTCATCTACATTTGCTTCATCAATGACATTGCCTCCATCATACAGACAGAAGTGGGAATGTTGGCTGACGATTGCACAATGTTCAGCACTACTCAACTCCTCAGATACCAAAGCAGACATGGTCAAATATAGCAAAGCCTGGACAATATTCAAGTTTGGCATGACAAGCGACAAGTTATATCGCACAGGTACCAGACAATGACCAGCTCCAACAAGAGAATCTAACCATTGCCCCTTGACATTCAATGGCATTACCATCACTGAAGTCTCCCATTATCAACATCCTGGAAGTTACTTTCTATGAGACTCCGAACTGGATGAGTCATATGAGTACTCTGACCACAAGAGCAGGTCAGAGGCTAGGAATCCTGCAATGAGTAACTCACCTCCTGACTCACCGAAGCCTGCTCCCCTTGTACAAGGTACGAATACAGTAATAGAGCAATAGAAGAATACTCCCCAGTTGCCTGGATGAGCACAGTTCCAACAATGCGCAAGAAGCTTGACACCATCCAAGACAAAGTAGTCTGTTTGATTGGCACCTCAATCACAAATACCCACTCCATTCACCACAGACACCCAATGGCAGCAGTGTATATATAATTTAAAAATGCACTATGTAAGTTCATCAAGGCTCCTTCGACAGGACCTTTCAAAGTCAGGACCACTACAATCTAGAAGAATGAGAGCAGCAGATACATTGGAACAATACCACCTAAGTTCTTCTCCAAGCCACTCACCATCCCAACTTGGAAATATATCACCATTCCTTTTAATCCTTTAATGGCATTGTGGGTCTACCTAAACCAAATAGAATGCAGCAGTTCGAGCAGACAGTTCACAAATAGCTTCTCAAGAGCAACTTGGGGGTCAGTAAATGCTGGCCCAGACAATGATGCCAGTGAGTGAAGGTGGCCTCTAACTTGCCATGCTTACATTGCTCCAGGAGCAGTGCCTCAGAGAACATGGCTAGTTTTTGGACAATTCCAGCTTTTGATCAACCAGTTTGAGACAATGTACTTGCATTACACCACAAAGTGTGCATGTAATATTGAGATTAATAACTGTACAATTAGCATCTCATTATTTTGCTTCAGCAACTATTCCAACTACATTTGGTTTGAATATTAGTGTTGAGTGATGCACCAGTTACTCTGCCCCATGTTAAAAGTGTGGTGCTGGAAAAGCCCAGCAGGTCAGGCAGCATCCAAAGAGCAGGAAAATTGGTGTTTTGGACAAAAGCCTGATGAAGGGCTTTTGCCCGAAATGTCAATTTTCCAGCTCTTTGGATGCTGCCTGACCTGCTGTGTTTTTCCAGCACCATATTCTCAATTCTAATCTTATGCATCTGTAGTCCTCACTTTCGCCTATGTTACGTTAGCTGTAATTGATTCACTGTGAACATTTTGACATGTTTTCAGTGAACGTTTGCAGGTCAGGTGAGCACGTTTGGTGGTATTCAGCTATTTATTTATGCAGTCAGATAGTAAATTTCACAAAACGCTCAACCTTTCCTGTGAAAGCAGGAGATGTCTATACAAAGACAGTGAATGATATATGAACCTCTCATTAGGTGCTTAATCCTGAAATGTTGTTACAATTAGAATGCTGAGTGTGCAAAGATGGCATTCATCTACAGGTAGCAGTCAATACTATTGTCTGGCATTTTTCCTTTATTACATTTGCGTACACTTTATTACTAGGGAAGAGCTCACAAACTCTTGGTTTGACTAATGTTGACTTATTGACCTCATTCACAATTACATGCCATGTAGTGATTTTGCATCCCATGTATATTATTAATGTTGTATGATAAGAAAACCATAAAATTGATTGTTTCTCAAATGATTTTCTTGAAACTATTTTGATCTATTTCATTTCCATTATAGTAAAATTAGATGCAGTGTAAAAAAATTAAAGCACACTGAATATAGTCACAAATCATGGCTTTCAAAATTGATTTAAAGAAGTCTAAAAAGCTCTTCAAACATCACATAACACAAAGGCAGGTCACAACCAAAAGCAAATGTATTTTTCAACAGTGCATGCTGATTTTAATAATGCCAAAGACAGAGGGAATAAGCAGGGTACAGTGAAGAGGTGTGCTGTAGTGAACATATTTACCTTGATTTTTTCTTGTCATGAATAAAGAGGATGTTGTGCTTCCTCAATTCTTGCATGGTGAACATATCTCCTTTCTGAAGGTGGATTTGCTTCCCTTTTGCCATTTTAATCAGTCTCCCATTGTCAGGGGGATTAACAATGTGGAGAATGAGATCTTCAGTGGGTGTGTCTGCATCATAAATGTCCATATAGGTAGGGTCCAGTACCTGACTGCCACCTATGCCCACGTTTACAGATCTGTTTGCATGAAGGACTGGTGCATAAATATTAACTGCAAAGATAAAAAATAAGTTTGGTTCACTCAGTAATAGTAAGAAATATTCCTTTGTTATACTGCCCAAAAATTGGCTTTCACAAAGGATAAAACTCAAGGGGTATTGGCTGGAGAAGTCTCCCATCTCCATCTTGCTGTGACCTAGAATTGTTTTCCCTTAGCTTCAGCAATGAAGGCAGTCAGCCACCTAATCACCATTGCTATGTGCGAAAGTTGAAACAGCAGTAAAACCAAGCATCTGGGTCTATTGCCTGCTCTTTCAAAACTGAGATCACTAAGCCCAGAGATCACCAGTAAGAGGGGTCATGGCAATCCCTGGGGCAGCCCATTTAATTGGGAGAGGGCCCAATGGAAACAGTTGCAAAGTAAAATTTCCACATTCAACTTTAACTAAGTGCCTTGTAACCAGGTCAACAGCACTATTACAGCTTCTGTCAGATATTTTTGTTTGTAGTAACCCTTATGAAAAGGTTCAGTAATTTCAAAACCCTTCTACCACCTAAAATATGATTTATATAACACTCATAAGAGTAAAATAAAACATGCAAAGAATATTTCATTAATGGTGTTAAGGAAGCAGGTATTTAATTATTATTTCTGACTGCATAAAATGTAGCCCTTAAATCGATAATATATTCCCTCTCTCCAATAACGTTTAATTGAAGAGGTGCCCACCAGCAGCTGTAATATACGTGGGACCACCTTCTGATTTTGCGCTGTACTGAACATTATTCCATCTCCACTCCACACTTTGGGCAGAAAGCTAACCCACTCTATATTGCATATGTGGCAACTGCATTGTGCTCCCAACACTTGACTCACAACTCTGCCTCCAGCTGCTGCTCCAGTTTTAGAACCACTGCATCAATATGGCATTTATTTTCTACTTCCTGCAGCCAACTTCAGGTCAACCCAAATAATGTTATCAATCAGCACCTCATGGCAGAAGTTTAATGTTGAAGTTTAGTAGAAGCTGAAACACAAGTCAGAGAACTCTAACTTGCCTTATCCAAACAAAGATATATCACTCAAGGAGAGAGTGCAACAAAGGTTTATGAAACCAGTTCCTGGGATGGAGGGATTGTCCGAAGACAAAGATTAAACAGACTGGGCCTATATTCACTACACTTTAAAAGAATGAGAGGAGATTGATTCCAAATTTTTTCTAAAAATTATTGCAGGAATCAATAGGCTGAATGGAGAAAGAATGTGACCCCCACAAGCTATTTATTTGGTGGGAAGGGGGCAAGAGGACACAGTCTCAGAATAAAAAGGAGGCCATTTAAGATTCAGATTAGGAGGAATTTCTGCAGACAATAAAGTATCTTTGGAATTCTCTGTTGTGGAGGCTCAGATGTCAAGTATGTTCAAGATTGAAAAGTGATAATTTTCCACATACTATATGGATATGGGAATTGTTTAAGAAAATAGTATAGATGTAGATCAGCCGGGATCTCACTCAATGGAGGAGTCAGCTGGAGGGCTGAATGGCCTACTCAACTTTTATTTCTTAAGTTTATTTTTCTTTATAATATCAGGGTCCCATTAAATAAAAGACGACTTTTAATCCCATCAGTTTGAATTGCATTGGAAGCCATGTCTCAGGGTGAAAGGCCATTAAGGTATACTTCTTCCAAAATTTAAAATGCAATTTATATTTACACTACTGAAAGAAAAGTTAAATATTTTGAAGTAACCCGCATATGTGACACAACAATAATGAATCTAAGGCATTCATATATCAGAAGGGTTTGCAATGCGAGTTTTAGCAGTTTCATCTCATGCCAAAATTATCTCTGAGGTGGCAAATTCCCACATATTTATACATGCTACAATACTTAAACTGCTTAAATTTCACCTTGCACTGGAACATTTCATCCCACTTGCCACTTGGACTATCTAGGAGACAGACAGTGTCAGCATAGGTTTCACGCCAGAGACTAGAACACAAAATCTAGTCTGATAAACTGAGGGCCAACTTCTTTCCCAGATGAATGTTAAACTCCCATGGTATTATTTTAAAGAATTGGCAGCAAAATCCTCCTCAGTATCCTTTTCTGCCTCATCCAACATCATTAAAAACTGACTATCTGGTCTAAATTTATCACAGTGTTCTTGCCACGCAGCAGTTGACTTCTGTGTTTCCTATGTTACAAATGTGAATATACTTCATTAGATGCAAAGTACTTCAGGACAGCCTAAAATTGTGAAAGGTGATATATAAATTGTACTATAACACAGGTCTGTTTTGTTCCACTTTCTACTCTGGGGCCATTTTCTAAGTAACTTTAGACACAGATTTCAGAATGGAGTCGACAGACCAAATTAACACAAATGACATCCGGACATAAAGCATCTCATTTTTATTTTGTGACTTGGAAAGAAAATTGATGGCTGCAGCTGCTCTTCAATTATGACCCATTTGTTCACAGTTTTTTTTCAAAACAAACCTTTGTTTGTAAAATGCAGTCTTGTATTCAACAGTGCTGACACTGATTGTCATCTGAAACCTAGCTTTACCTCTACCTGGATGTCTGAGGGAAAAGATCTAATCACTATCTGAATTCTGATCAAAAGCTTGCACGTTTCTCTTATATTTTGTCTACTGCATTCATAATCAGTACTAATTGTTCCAAATCTTCCATGGAGTCAATGAAATGAATAACAAATGTTTATCTAGTCGAGTTAACCATGCCATAGCTTGTCATCGTTTTTAGTATTAATACAACCAATATGCTTTGGAAACTAGATGAGAATTAGAAGATCAACTTCCTCAATATCCCTCTTGAGCAAGCTGTTTCATATCCAGTGTGTAAGCAGCCTGGAATCTAAGCATAAGAGACATCACATTCCTGCTTTGGAGGAAGATGATTTTTGATGCCAATGCTGGCAGTGCGCACGTACTCAATGCATTCTCAAAAATATGAAAAATTGCAATTTAACAAATACAACTACAAATGGTTCCCTGCTGGTTCACTCCTACTCAAGTTTTTGTTTGAACAGCTTGATATTTCTGTACCCATTACGGGCACCAATTCATTTCACAGCTGGACTTGGCTGAATTTTTGAAATGCAGGCCTTCGCTTTGCTCAGAACTTCAGCTGTCAACCTTCTCTTGAACACCTGCTCAACAGGGATGTTACATTATGTCCTATGATTTGCAGAGTTGGGGTTAGCATCAAGTTCCAAACAAATCTGAGGCTACAAAAGTCAATAAATTCTGCTATTTTTAGAGGAACAGCCGTTCAAAAGCTGCTGCACTCTACTCCTACCTGCTCATTACCACAATGTTCTATGCATGCCCCAAAAATACAAGGCACCTATGTGAATTGTTCAAATTGACCTAGCAGATCACGAGGTCACCTTACTTAAATAGATTTATGCAGCAGCACACGGATTTCCCACACCATTGCAGAGTCAGCTATTATTTGTTTCTTACCTTTACAAATTCTCTTGGACATATTACCATAGTAACCTGGACCACAATCAGGAACACAGAGTTCATTCTTCAGGAAGTTGCTGCTATCACATAACTTGCACTGCAAGGTTCTGTCACATTCTAAACACCCAGGAGAACAGGCTATAAGTTGAGAGAGAAAAAAAAAAGAAACATGTGAGACATGAAACTGTTGAAACTGAGGAGACCTGGAGCAACAAATGAACAACAGTGATTCAAAACATGCAAAGCCAAGTAAATTGAATGTGACAGGTATGAATCAGTGGGGGCATCTGAGGTAACCATTAAAGGAACTTATTAAATTATTCATCAGTTATTTGGGAAGATCAAATGGTTGAATATCCCGCTACAGGGAAAATAATGCACTATGCTGTACCAAGCAAATTCCTCTATATTCAATGAACCAAACAAGCTTCCACTCATGGATTTAGTTATGAACAGAAGTGTCAACTTGATCTATGTTGACTTTGTGTGAGAAAGATAACTCCTTCATCTACAAAATAATTACCACACAATCAATATCTCTGCAGGATTCTACTTATTTTAAAACATTTAATGTTCCCTGGAAGCATCTGACGTATACAATGGAGATAATTATTTCTTAAATAGGAATAAAAAGCTTGTGCCTCACTGTCCTAAGAGTCTATTGAGGTTGGAACTGGAGGAGTAAATGAAAGGACTGACACAAAAAAACATTTGATAAGGTGCAACAAGGTCATGATACAAAATTAAAGGCCATGGGATGGCAAATGCAATAATAAACACATATGGGTTAAGGTACAGAAAAGCAGACAATAGTGAGTGAGTGGCTAAGTGCATGACGATATGGGGAATTATAAAAGTTCCAGTTTGGTAAACAAAATAGAAAAGCTGAGTATTTTTGAAATCATGACAGAGTAGGAAACATCGACATTCAGAAGAAACTGGATTGCCCTTGTACACAATTACGTGAAGGTCATATGATGGTTGTGTAATCAACGAGAAAGGTAAAATGATATGTTAACATAAATAACAATAGGATTGAAGAACAATGGAAAGTAAGTTTTATTATATAGTTATTTAGGGTCTTAGTGAAGGCACAGTTGGATTACTGTGCAAAGTTTTAGTCTCGTTAACTACAATAGGTTATACATGCTGGAGGAGTGCAACAAAGATCTACTATCTGATTCGCAAGATAAGATTTTGCTATGAAGAGACATGGAGTAGACGAGATCTATATTTTTTAAAAATTAGAAACATGAGAGGTGAACTCATGCAAACAGATTAAGGTGCTTAAAAAGATAGGTGCAGGAACAATGTTTTCCCAAAGTGAGGAATTTGGAACTAAGAATCACAAACACAAAATAAGAGCTCGACCATTTAGGACAGAAATAAGGATTTGTCTTACTCAAAGGTCATGAACCCATGGATTTCTGTATTCCAGACAGGAAGTATAAAAAGACACAGTTTGAGAGATTTGGGAGATTCTAGGCAAATAGTTTATTACGCCTTTTTTTCTAAGAATTGTGATTGAGTGCCTACAAAAGGAGAAATGTCATGATGATGTCAGTCAGCATGGACAGGAACATGCAGTGTCTCAATCAGGCTCACTATTACCATCCCTTGTATATCATTATGTTCAGAAAAACCTGTTAAATGTTTTCCCTTGTGAGTGCAGACTTGATGTTTTCACTAGGTAGTGGGAGCAGTGAAAGGACGTAGAGAGACCTGAAGCAGTCAGAAACAAAGAACCACCTACAGGGATTCCTGGTCTGGAAGGTACAAAAATGTCACAACAGGCAGGAAGTAGGAAAAAAATAATTTTCCAGGAATGGTCCACAGCAGGCTCAGAAAGAAGTGACAACTTGAAAGAGAAGACAAGAGCATCAACAGGCAGCAAATATCTAAACTCAATTGGGCCCATGGTAATTGTCCAGGGAAGCCTTAAGATTACAGCAAAGTACTAGGACTATTTACTTAGACAAGGGAAATGTAGAAAAGCTGCACCAAGGGAGGAAACTCTGGAGACAGTCAACAGAGCTTGCATGAAAAAAAAGGAAAAATATAAAAGGCCACAGGAGGGAAAAGCAGCAAGCCACAGAGCCTTTCAGCTGAAAACCATATGGTAGATGTATATAGGCAGAATACTGCTACACATGGAGATGGGAAATGAAAGGATGCACATAAAGTCTGCCAGAAGAATGTGCAGGAAGCCACAGAGTAGGTCCCTGCCATTAAAGGACCCTATACGGAGGAAAACTGCCCAACCAGTGATACAGGGGGTCACAAATCCCAGGAGGGAGGCCATTTCGGAACTGGACCAGTGACACAAAAAATAAAAACAACCAACATTCTGTTCAAGAATTGGAGGAATGTGATGATTATTTTCCTGGGAGGAAATTTGCTGACCCAATGGATGACTTCTGGTCCCCAGATGTAACAAACACACCACTGGATTTCAGATCTGCTGATTACATTGACTCAACTTCTGGTATGCAGGTATAGTGATTAATGGTTTAAAAAAAAATAAGTTTAAGTGGATTGTCAGCTCTGGTCCATTCTGACAGATCCTTTGTTGTGTTTGATGTGGTGATTTCTTTGACTGTCTTCTATTTAACTCTAAGCACACTGCATTCATTTCTCTCAGAGGAGGAGCCAGAACAGAGGGAGAAACTAGTATATGGAAATAAGGTGACCAACTGTAAGAGGAAATTGTAAAACTGAATTTCAACTTTTAGGAAAGAGTAGCAGAGAACAAAACTCTTATTGATGATCTACTGGTAGAAGATAATGATAAAGGCTTGGATTGTGGAGCAGGAAGGATGTTTCTGAGCTACAGCATAAACTTACAACAATAATTTAAAAAATGAATATTCAGAAAAAAGCTTCAAATAGCTCAACAAGCAGTAGCTCAACAACTGCAAGCAGTTAATGAAAAACTATCCAGGGAATAGAAAAAAAAAGTCCAAATTAGATCAAGTCAATTATGAATCGAATTATTAATTATTATTTTGCGTAAATGTTTACTGAAGTCTACAATCATCAGCAAGCCTCGGAATCCAACAACATATTGTACAGAAACCCTAATCACAGAACCTCTACATTTAAAGTGTATCTTAGCAAAAGTGAAGGTTCAGCACCAAGTTAAGCTTGAACATAATTTTATTCAAGGGCCAAATACGCCCAACTATCTAAAAGAAACTGCTAAATTACAAGTCTAACTACCAATGGTAACACAGGGACATCAAATCTTCGAGAGTGGAAAGTAATTATTTCTTATAGAAATCAATGTTTGCAATAGCTACTTGAAAAGATCACAAAATACAAAGACAACTGCCCCATCATCTCCAACAGAAGTAACCAAATGGCAAAGCTCTAGAACCACAGCAAAGAAACAAATGTGAATGAATAATACTACTTCAAGAATGTAAAGGAATTGTTACCAGTCCATTGGCAAGTGTGATTATAGAAAATCAGAAATTATTGGACCTCAAGAAAGAGACTTTGTGGAGTGCCCAAAGATGGATTCTTAGAGCAGCTGGTGCTGGAGCCGACCAGGGAGAAGGCAATTCTGGATCTGGTATTGTGCAACAAACCAGAATTGGTCAGAGATCTCGAAGTGAAGGAGCCATTGGGAAGTAGTGACCATAATACATTAAGCTTCAATCTGCAATTTGAGAGGGAGAGGGTACAGTTAGAAGTGACAGTACTTCTGTTGAATAAAGGGAACTATGGAGCTCCGAGGGAGGAGCTGGCCAAAGTTCAATGGTGCAATACCTTAGCAGGGATGACCATGGAGGAACAATGGCGGACATTTCTGTGTATAATGCAGACGTTGCAGGATCAGTTTATTCCTAAAAGGAAGAAAGATCCCAGGAGAAGGCATGGGCGACCGTGGCTGACAAGGGAAGTTAAGAAACGTATAAAGTTAAAAGAGAAAAAGTATAACATAGCAAAGATAAGTGGGAAAACTGAGGACTGGGAAGCTTTTGAAGAGCAACAGAGGATTACTAAAAAGGAAATACGCAGAGGAAAAATGAGGTACGAAGGTAAACTGGGCCAATAATATAAAGGAGGATAGTAAAAGCTTTTTTAAATATGTGCAAGGCAAAAAAATGGTTAGGACTAAAATTGGGCCCTTGAAGACAGAAACAGGGGAATATGTTACGGGGAACAAAGAAATGGCAGAAGAATTAAATGGGTACTTCAGATCTGTGTTCACTGGGGAAGACACAAGCAATCTCCCTGAGGTAACAGTGGCTGAAGGACTTGAACTTAAGGGAATCTATATTTGCCAGGATTTGGTGTTGTAGAGACTTTTAGGTCTGAAGGTTGATCAGTCTCCGGGACCTGATGGTCTACTTCCCAGGGTACTGAAGGAGGTGGCTCGGGAAATCGTGGATGCGTTGGCGATTATTTTCCAGAGTTCGATAGATTCGGGGTCGGTTCCTGAGGATTGGAGGGTGACTAATGTTATACCACTTTTTAAGAAAGGTGGGAGAGAGACAGCAGGAAATTATAGACCAGTTAGTCTTACCTCAGTGGTGGGAAATATGCTGGAGTCTATTATAAAGGATGAGATTACGGCACATCTGGATAGTAGTAACAGGATAGGACAGAGTCAGCATGGATTTATGAAGGGGAAATCATGCTTGACTAATCTTCTTGAACGTTTTGAGGATGTAACTCTGAAGATGGATGAGGGAGATCCGTAGATGTAGTGGGGTACATGGACTTTCAGAAAGCTTTTGATAAAGTCCCACACAGGAGGTTAGTGAGTAAAATTAGGGCGCATGGTATTGGGGGCAAAGTACTAGATTGGATTGAAAATTGGTTGGCTGATAGGAAACAAACGGTAGTGATAAACAGCTCCATTTCGGAATGGCAGGCAGTGACCAGTGGGGTACCGCAGGAATCCGTGCTGGGACCGCAGCTTTTTACAATATATGTTAATGATATAGAAGATGGTATTAGCAATAACATTAGCAAATTTGATGATGATACAAAGCTGGGTGGCAGGGTGAAATGTGATGAGGATGTTAGGAGATTACAGGGTGACCTGGACAAGTTAGGTGAGTGGGCAGATGCATGTCAGATGCAGTTTAATGTGGATAAATGTATGGTTATCCACTTTGGTGGCAAGAACAGGAAGGCAGATTACTACCTCAATGGAATCAATTTAGGTAAAGGGGCAGTACAGAGAGATCTGGGTGTTCTTGTACACAAGTCAATGAAGGCAAGCATGCAGGTACAGCAGGTAGTGAAGAAGGCTAATAGCATGCTGGCCTTCATAACAAGAGGAATTGAATATAGAAGCAAAGAGGTGCTTCTGCAGCCCTGGGGAGACCACACCTGGAGTACTGTGTGCAGTTCTGGTCTCCAAATTTGAGGAAAGACATTCTGGCTATTGAGGGAGTGCAGCGTAGGTTCACGAGGTCAATTCCTGGAATGGCGGGATTACCTTACACTGAAAGACTGAAACGACTGGGCTTGTATACCCTTGAGTTTAGAAGACTGAGAGGGGATCTGATTGAGACATATAAGATTATGAAAGGATTGGACACTCTGGTAGCAGGAAACATGTTTCCGCTGATGGGTGAGTGCCGAACCAGAGGACACAGCTTAAAAATACGGGGTAGACCATTTAGGACAGAGATGAGGAGAAACTTCTTCACCCAGAGGGTGGTGGCTGTGTGGAATGCTCTGCCCCAGAGGGCAGTGGAGGCCCAGTCTCTGGATTCATTTAAGAAAGAGTTGGACAGAGCTCTCAAAGATAGTGGAATCAAGGGTTATGGAGATAAGGCAGGAAGAGGACTAATTAGGAATGATCAGCCATGATCATATTGAATGGCGGTGCAGGCTCGTAGGGCTGAATGGCCTACTCCTGCACCTATTGTCTATTAACTGAAAAAAAAAGGTTCAGAGAAGATTTCCACAATCATGCAAAGGATAGCCACAGTTCTTACAAACTGATTCAACAACATGATACTTTGATGGAAGAGAAAGGAAGTCTCTTACTGAAATATTCAGATCAGAAAACATTCATCCACAATCAAGGAGTGATTATCTTATAAATGAAAAGCAAACACTTGGGAGAAAGAACAGAAATCTTCATTCAAATTTTGTAGAAGACCACACTAGTAATTTGAGAGACAAGGTCAATTTCAGAATGGTCATGATCTTTTGAAGAAGGAATTCCAACACAAAATAAAGGGAGATACAAGAGTTTCAACTCTGAACACCTCGCTAGTCCAAATTTTCAGATGAGATTAAAACCCGATATGATGTGATGTTTGATGGTAGAAGAATGCTGCCACCATTCCTCTTGTTTTGACTGGCTCTATGTGTCTTTTTGGTTTACACTGATAGAGAAATTGTGGATCTCAACAAGAGCAGCGTTTGTCTGATGATAGCGAGACTCCAATAGAGGAGTGGCCTTCAGGTGAAACATGTGCCCCAGTCCTCTTCCTCCTTCAGAACTAAATAATTCTTAGGATGGATCCAGAGATGTTGATGTTCATTCTTAGCTAGCTTCAAGTTCATGAATGGAAATGTAATGCCATTTCTTTTACATTCCGATTATCATCAGAGGATGGAATCCCAATCTGCTGATTTACTTTCTTCCTCTTCCAAAGGAGCATTAGTTGGTGTATATCCATCCCCCTATCCTGAAAAAAGGCCTGAGAATATGGCTGGAGACAGAAACCTTGGATGGAAGAAACTTTGAGATGGTTTTGGGGCGGGTGGGTAGAATTAATGAGCTAAAAGGAAACTTGGGGTATATGTAGAAAAAAAAATGTAAATTTATTCTTAAGCATAGCTACAAGACGTGTGTGAAATAGTGTCAGATCTGGTGCTTGAGAATGGAGGGTCTCTTTCATCTTTGTGTACAGGGCAGCATAATGGCTCGGTGGATAGCTTTGCTGTCCCACAGTGCCAGGGACCCAGGTTGATTCCAGCCTTGGGTGACAGTGTCATTCTCCCTCTGTTTGTGGGGTTTTTTTTCAAGATGCTATTGTTTCCGCCCACTGTCCATGGATTGGGCATGCTAAGTTGCCCATAGTATTGAGGGATGTGCAGGCGAGGTGGATGATCCATTGGAAATGTAGGCTTACAGGGATAGGTTAGAGGGGCATTGGTCTAAGTGGGATACTCTCCAGAGAGTCAATGTGGACTCAATGTGCTGAATAATCTTTTTCCATGCTGTAGGGATTCTATGATCATTATGTGAAAATTTATTAAATGTTGACCCTCCTATGTGGAGCATAGACCTGATCATACTACCGGTGCTATTAGATTTGTTTTATCATTTTTACGGACCGAGATATAGTGAAAGGTATTATTTTCATGCGAGTCACACATTACATTAGTACATCAGGGTAACAGAACAGAATGCAGCATTACAGTTCCAGAGGCAAACTGAGCCAATTGTAATATCTACAGCTTGTAAGCACAATAATAGAATTATAAATGGAGATACAGCAAGAGCTTAATTAAGTTTCCATATATATCACTACAAGCAAACAGACTTTATGCATGAAAAAGTATTTATTTCTTTAGGCAACAAACATTAAATCTTACCTATACATTTTTGCTGACTGTGATCAGAGTAATATCTTTTCCCACAATCATGAACACACTGTGTTTCTAACAGTAGGTAAGGTGACTCGCACTGGCTACACACATCGGGGCTGCTACATTTCACACAGCGTTCATCACAACCTACAGAACGTAGAATTAAAACAGTCTTTAATGAAGTTAAACTGCATGTGGTTTCATTTCCTAAGTATAAATATTTTATTAAATATTCCCATTAGCGTTGATAACAAATGGTACGTGGAAACTGTTCAGGAAAGATGAGCAAAACATAAAAATTACTTCAACAATTGGTGAATAAGGAATGCATGAGAAATGTTCAACCACGATTACAAAGATAACAAAATGACCTTACAGTGAGCAAGGTAGGATGAAGCACGCAAGAAGAAATATTGGGTTCTTGTGATAAAGTGATGACAAAAGTCATGACTGATGTTACTCTACGTTTATACTGGAAAAATCAAAGTGCCAATAGCAGGTTACTATTGGGTTGTCAATATGTAAAAGACGAAATGCATTGGAGGAAGTTCAGAGCAGGTTTACTGGATTGTTATCTGTAATAAGTAGGTTGTCCGATGAGAAATAATTCATCAGACAGAGTGTGTTTTCACTGTAGTTTTGAAGAATGACCTGATTAAATAGTATAAAATCCTGAATCGTCTTGACAAAGAGGTGTGTCCAGAATTCGGGGCACTGTTAAATATTAGGGTCCCCAACTCAGAGATGAGGAATATCTTTTTCTCTTGTAAGACTTTGGAGTTCTCTGCCTCAGAAGATGGTGGAAGCAGTGTTTTTGTGCATTTTTGAGGAGGAGGTAAGTCAATTCTTGTTAGGCAAGGGAATCAAAAGTTATTGGGGTAGATGAGAATGTGGAATTCAAAAACACAACACAGTTTATCATACGGAATGTTGAAGCAGGCTTGAGAAACTGAATGTCGTACCTGTACTCCAAAATTTATGTTACATGGATGGGTTGGGTGGTGGAAGAGGGTCAGGAGGAGGGAAAAGCAATATTTTAACCTAATTACGTGGTGATTTGGATTGGGTGGAAATTTAAGGCACTAAAAATATGAGTCCTTTCTCCAATCTGCCTATTTCTGATTTTAATTGAGGTGGAACCACAGTGGGATGCCTCTAAATTAGTACCATGAGATAAGCTGGCAGTTTAAATTTGTTTGCTGAAAATGTGTTACTGGAAAAGCGCAGCAGGTCAGGCAGCATCCAAGGAACAGGAGACTCGACGTTTCGGGCATAAGCCCTTCTTCAGGAAAATTTGGTAACTAGGCTGTGCGCTTCATTGTGATTCGCTATTTGAATTTTAGCACTGCCTTTCTCCCAGCCTTGGAAAATCTCAGGAGGAGGGTTTCCTTTCCACACTGTTAAACACTAAAGGCTAAGTTTTGGTTAGACACTGACTCCAGGCACATGCTTTTCTAGTTAGACTCGCACCTTAATGATTGTTTGTTCCCATCTATACACCTAGTCAAGTTGTCATCCATTAATCCCTCAATAAACATAACCCCATTCCCCAGTTCCATTTGGCCTCAGGCATTTCTGCCAATCTCAACTGGATGATAACACTCACTATCCACTTACTGGCAACTGAATTCCAAAAGGAGAAAGAACGTTACTTTCTGCTCCTGGCCTTTCTTACATTGGCATATAATTTGGTGTAGAAACTGTAATGAACTTACGGATACATTCTTCTCCTGCTTTGTAGAAGCCAGCTGTGCATTGTTCTACACAGGAGCCCTCTTGCAATACATGACCATCCATACACTGCAGGCAGTCGGTTTTGAGGGGCCCCTTACAAGCATTGCAGCTCCAGTCACACTCTATCAAAAAAAAGGGGAGTTGTTAATTTATTTAAAGATGACAAATTCACAAAAAATACTTAATGGAAGAAGAAAAAGAATAAAATGTTCAATTGTCACTGAAGGATAATAAGCCTATCAAAAGAGAAGGTACCAACCATAATGAGATCACAGAAAACACCACTGATCATCAAGGGAAGATATATTTACTGGCTGCTAGCTAACCCGCTCACTCGACTCAGCTTTGACACAGGAGTAACCTCACAAGCCAATTAATGTAAACAAGAAATCAAAATTAGAGAAGAAATACTTCTAATGATGCTCATTTGGCGCAATATGTAATTATTAATTTCCAGAGTACAAGATCAATACTGAAGCAACATTTCTTTCAAAGCTTGTGCAATATAATTGGGCTATATAGTTGTCAAAGATAGCTCCACAACCAGCATACCTTGTACAAATTTATTATTCTGCTTGCACATACACCCAGACTGACTGCTGAAGTTATCATTCAAAAGTCTATAGTGCTGGCATGCAGTTCAGATGTGAAGGCCATGAAATACAGCTACTCTGACAATTCAGATATACAACACAATATAGCAACCTGAACTCTGCTCTGAAACAGGTCATCACATATTCAC
This sequence comes from Hemiscyllium ocellatum, assembly GCF_020745735.1. Lineage (NCBI taxonomy): Eukaryota > Metazoa > Chordata > Chondrichthyes > Orectolobiformes > Hemiscylliidae > Hemiscyllium > Hemiscyllium ocellatum. The sequence goes on from NC_083401.1 coordinate 135,808,902, forward strand.
TCAAATGTTTCAGTAGATAAATGGACTGTCATGTGATATACAGCCAAACAGACTATACAAGTTCCCAGTTTAATTGCTGTTCATGGAATCAAAATGAGAAGTTTCAGTTAACCCACTGTCACTCATGGTGAAATAATGAAGAGGTAAAAACTGTTTAAAAATAAATCACAAGCAAATTTTACAAAGTGTCTCCTATTTGACATAGGATAGGGGCAGTGTGGAAATCTTGCAGACTTGGTGCAAATGCTACTCACACGTTTTCTCAGTATTTCCATGGTCTTCCAAAATTAGAAGTCCAATTGGAGAAACTATGGAGAAATTTGGATAATGTGAGAATGCTTCCAACTTTACCATCAAACTGATCTCAATAAATGGTGATTCTGGCAGTAAGTTTTGGACATTAGGAGAGGGGGTTTTCAGTATCACAATCAATTGGATTTGACACCAAAGGGGGTTTTGATAAAGGCATGTAAGATTTAAAATGAGCTATGCAATTAGGCTTACAGTGAGCAATTGGTAAAGCTGGTAGAATAAGTGAAGATGCTATCAGAAGCAAAGCAAAAGAATTTGCTTTACAAAGAATCATTAGTCAAACCGGTTCAGGTGCCCAATCTAAGATGGATAAATTGGCATGGGTGAAGATCACAGTGTCACATACAATGGAAATTTTGAAAATGCACATAGAAATGTCTGGAGACAACCTATGCTGTAATGCAGGTCAGTTCACCTTGATGCAGTATTCTTATTCAGTAATTTCCACTATGAGTTTTGTTCTGAGTAACTGACATTAGATTTGTAAAGATATAAAGAAATAAAAGGAAATGATCGATAACAAAGACACTGGAGATAAAAATGTAACTAAATAATTAATTAATACTACCATATGTTCAGTCATCTGAAATATCAATAATGACAGAGTGGAGCAAAATAATATCAATCTAATACTGTGCAAAGTACAGTAGCAATAATATTTCAGATGCAAGGATTATTCTGATGTGAATGTTCTCATTAATAGCATTCCATTTACTGACAGAGCCAATACTAAGACTAATTTATCAACCAATCAAACAATCTAATCTTCTAGTTACTGTGCCACACCTCATTCCAATGAGGCAGGAAGCATGCAAACTATCTGTGACCTGCTGATTGACATTACTGCAGCTTGAAATGCAGTTCAAATTGTGTTGATAACTGGTTACATGCCCAAGAAGGGACTTTCAATAGGTGCAGCTTACAAAACATAAAGGAAAGCTTTTTTTTCAGAAAGGTAACCACTTACTGAGAAGCTGAACTCAGCTACTGGAACCTTCTCAGCACAATGAAATGGAACAGCAGATTGGAGAGACAGTTTCCAGTTTCTTTGATGTAGGGTAGGATGCGGAAAGCAAGAGCAATGGATGATGTTTCCACAAGAGGCTAGAGGGTCCTCAAAGTACACACAGTGAAGGGAATTGCAGCATATGGCCACAAATGTCAGTTCATAATTGTGATCTGAGAACCTACATGCAGTATCAGAAAATGTTTCATGATCTCACATCTATACACAAAGTAAGTGAATGCATCTTCAAATCCCAACTCCTGTTTATTAAATCACCAACCTTTCATCCTCTTCAATGAACTACATCTCAATCAATCACACATCAGCCTAACATTCAAAAAGTCTCTTTCACATTCACTTAACTGATTGGAGAAGAAAGTGAGTACTGCAGATGCTGAAGATCAGAGTCGAAGAGTGTGGTGCTGAAAAAGCACAGCCGGTCAGGCAGCATCCGAGGTGCAGGAGAGTCGATGTTTCAGGCAATAGCGCTACATCAGGAATGTTCTTGCAGTTCCCACATACCTCCAGCTATTTGGTTATTGTAAGCATATCATCCAAACAGATTGCATCACCCTCACTGCCATTCTTCTTCTGCCCTTGCAGGACAAATTTGCAATAGCAGTAGCCCTTAGCAAAGAAGTGACAGTGGATAGGTCTGCCTGCATTTTCCTGAGCCATTAAAGGAGATAGCTATCTGCATTATATAGTTGACAGCGACAGAGGTAAGAGCCAAAAAGTGTGGTGACAGCAGTTCAGACAGCATCCAAGGAGCTGGAGAGTCGATGTTTCAGGCATAAGCTCTTCATCAGTAATGTTGTAGGTGGGCCAAGGGGACAGATATAAATGGGAGATGGGTGGGGTTGGGTGTAAGGTAGCTTGGAAGGCAAGAGGTGGATACAGGTGAGAGGTGATGGTGATAGGTCAGAGTGGAGGCTGGAGCGGAGAGGTGGGAAGGAAGATGGACAGGTTGGAGAAGTTCAGGAGGGTGGTGCCGAGGTGGAGGGTTGAATCTGGGATCAAGTGGGTTGAGGGGAGATGAGTGACAGGGGTTATTACATCAGGAGTCACAGAGAAGATTCAGAGCAGCAGTTTGTTCCTATCCTTTCTCTCTTCATAAATCCCGCTGCTCTTCCCTGTATCAGAAGGTCACAAGTTGGGATGTGTGCTGATGAGTACACTATGTTCAATGCCTTTTATCACTTCCGAGGTACTAAAGCAGTCTGTATTCATGTGCAGTGATCCTTGATGCCTCTTGTCCTCTTCATACATCTTAAGAACTCAGAACTTAACAACTAGGAGCAGGCCCCTTGAGCCTGCTCTGCCATTTAATAAGATCATGGCTGATCTTTTCTTGGCCTCAGTTCCACTTATCCGCCCTCACAACATCACCCTTTATTCCTTTAGTGTTCAAAAAAACCTTCTTAGTTTTAAAAACATTTACTAAAATAGCATCAAGGTGGGCACAGTGGCTCAGTGATTAGCACTGCTGCCTCACAGCACCAGGGACCTGGATTTGATTCCATCCTTGGGTGACTGTCTGAAGTTTGCACATTCTCCCCGTGTCTGCGTGGGTTTCCTCTGCATGCTCCGGTTTCCTCCCACAATCCAAAGATGTGCAGGTCAGGTGAATTGGCCATGCTAAATTACCCCTAATGTTCAGGGATGTATAGATTAGGTGCCTTAGTCGGGGTAATAAGGTAGGAGAATGAGTCTGGGTGGGTTACTCTTCAGAGGGTCAGTGTAGACTGGTTGGGCCAAAGGGCCTGTTTCCACATTGCAGGGATTCCATGATTCTATGAACTATTTCACTGGGCTGCGAATTTCATAGATTTCCAATCCCTGGATGAAGAAGTTCCTTCTCAGTCAGTCCTAAATCTGCTTCCCCAAATTTTGAGGCTATGCGCTCTTGTCCTAACTTTGCCTGCCAGTGGAAACATCCTCTCTATGTCTATCTTTTCTATTTGCTTTCATAATTTTATATATTTCTATAAGAATTTCTCCGAAATTCCAATGAATATAATCCCAGTCTACTCAGTGTCTCTTCATAAACCAACCCTCTCAACTCCAGAATCAACCTGGTAAACCTCCTCTGCACCCCCTCTAGTGCCAGTACATCCTTTCTCAAGTAAGGAGACCAAAGCTACATGCAGGTGTGACCTCAGCAGCACCCTATACAGCTGTAACATAACCTCACTGCTTTTAAACTTAATCCCTTTGGCAATGAAGGACAAACTTCCATTTGCCTTCCTAATTACTTGTATCTGCAGACCAACCTTCTGTGATTCATGTACAAGGATACCCAGGTCCCTCTGCATAGCAGCATGGTGCAACCTTTTATCATTCAAGTAATAGTCCTTTTTACTGTTATTTCTACCAAAATGGGTGACTTCGCATTTATTAACATAGCTTTCCATCTGCCAGACTTTTGCCCACTCATTTAAAGTATCTATATTCCTCTCCCAAGTTCCACAGTCCTCTGCACACTTTACTCTGCCACTCATTTTCGTGTCATCTGCAAACTTTGACACACTACACGTGGTCCCCATCAAATCATCTGTGCAACTTGTGAATAATTGCAGTCCCAACACTGATCCCTGAGGCAAATCACTAGTTAGTGACTGCCAACCAGAATAGCACTCATTTATCCCCACTCTTTGCTTCCTGTTAGTCAACCAATCCTCTATCCATGCTAATACTTGACCCGGAATGCCATGCATCTTTATCTTATGCAACAGCCTCTTGTGCGTCACCTTGTTGAAGGCCATTTGGAAATCTTAGTACATCATATCTACTAGGTCCTCGTTATCTATCATGCTCGTAATGTCTTCATAGAATTCCAAAAGATTAGTAAAGCATGACCTGCCCTTCATAAACCCATGTTGTGTCTGCCCAATAAGACAATTTCTACCTAAATGCCTTGCTATTTCTTCCTTGATAATAGAAGCATCTTCCCCACAATAGAAGTTAAGTTAACTGGTCTATAATTCCCCATCTTTTGTCTACCACTTTTTTTTAACAGTGATGTCACATTTGCTGTTTTCCAATCTGCTGGGACTGCCCCAAAGTCCAGCAAGTTATGTAAAATTACCACAAGTGCACTTGCTATTTCTCCCACCATCAGGACCAGGAGACTTGTTTATCCTTAGCCCCATTACCTTGCCCAACATTACCTCTTCTATGATAATAATTGTTTCCAAGTCCTCATCTACCTTTGTCTCTGTCAATTACTGACATGTTATTAGTGTCCTCCACTGTGAATGGCCATTTCATCATATCCCTCGATCATGCCCTTTCTCATCCTCTAAAGGATCAATGTTTACTTTAGCCACTCTTTTCCATTTTACATAGTAAAAGAATCTTTTGCTATCTGTCTTTATGTTCTGTGCTAGTTTTTTCTTATGTTCTACCTTACTTTTCTTTATAGCTCTTTTTGTGGCTTTCTGTTGACCTTCAAAGCTTTCCCAATCTTCTAGTTTCCTGCTTAGCTTGGCCACTTCGTGTGCATTCTCTTTCAATTTGATAACCTTCACTTATTTCTTAGACCCATGGCAAATTAACCCTTTACTTATAATCCTTCCTTTTCACTAGAATATACTTTTGCTGAGCACTTTGGAAAAATTGCTTTAAAAGTCCTGCACTGCTCATCAAGTGTCTCACCATAAAATCTTTGTTTCCAGTCTACTTTAGCCAACTCATCCCTCATTTTATTGTAGTTTCTCTTGTTTAAGCACAGGACCCTGGTTTTGGAATTTACCTTCACATTCGCTATTTGTATTCTAAATTCAACCATATTGTGTTTGTTCCTTCCAAGAGGATCCCTAACTAGGAGGTCACTAATTATTCCTGTCTCATTACACGGGACCAGATCTCAGATAGCTTGCTCCCTCATCGGTTCCACAACATACTGTTCAAGAAAACTATTGTGGTACACTCAATGAACTCCTCAAGGCTACCCTGACTGAGCTGGTTTGACCAATCAACATGAAGGTTAAAATCCCCCATGATAATTACCATACCAATTTTACAGACATTAGTTGTTTCTTTGCTAATTGCCCACCCCAATGTGACGTTATTATTTGGTGGCCTGTAGACTACATCTATCAGTGATATTTGAGGAAAGCGTAAAACAGACGTGGATGTGCTCGAACAGGTTGATATTAAGAAGGAGGATGTGCTGAAAATTTTGAAAAATGTAAGGATAAATAAATCCCTTGGGCCAGATGGGATATACCCTATACACCCTACAGGAAGTGAGGAAAGAGATTATTGTGCCTTTAGCGATGACCTTTGCAGCCTCACTGCCCACTGGAGTAATGGCAAATGTTATTCCCTTATTCAAAAAAAGGAATAGAGATATTCCTGGGAATTACAAACCAGTCAGCCTTATGTCTGTGGTGGGCATTGGAGAGGTTTCAAAGAGATATGATTTATGATTACTTGGAAAGTCATAGTTTGAATAGAGATAGTCAGCATGGCTTTGTGAGGGGCAGGTCATGCCTCACAAACCTTATTAAATTCTTTGAGAATGTGATAAACACATTGATGAAGGTAGATCAGTGGATATGGTGAACATGGAATTTAGCAAGTGACTGATAAGGGTCCGCATAGTAGGCTCATTCAGAAAGTAAGGAGGGATAGGATACAGGGAAATCTGCCTGTCTGGATACAGAATTGGCTCGCCCATAGAAGACAGAGGGTGGTCGTAGATGGAAAGCATTCAGCTTAGAGCTTGGTGACCAGCGGTGTTTGGCAGGGATCAGTTCTTGGACCTCTGTTCTTTGTGATTTTTATAAGTGACTTGGTTGAAGAAGTGGAAGGGTGAGTTGGTAAGTTTGCTGATTAAATGAAGGTTGATGGAGTTGTGGATAGTGTGGAAGGCTGTTGTAGGTTGCAAAGGAACATTGTAAATATGCAGAACCAAGCTGATAAGTGGCAGATGGAGTTCAACTTGGAAAAGTGCGAAGTCATTCACATTGAAGGTCAAATTTGAACACAGAACACAGGGTTAAAGGCAGGATTCTTGGCAGTGTAAGGGAACAGAGGGATCTTGGGGTCCATATCCATAGATCTCTCAAAGTTGCCAACCAAGTTGATAGAGTTGTTATGAAGGCATATGATGCATTGGCTTTCATTAACAGGAAGATTGTGTTTAAGAGCCGCGAGGTTATGCTGCAGCTTTATAGAGCCCTGGTTAGACCACACCTGGAATATTGTGTTCAGTTCTGGTCATCTCATTACAGGAAAGATGTGGAAGCTTGGGAGAGAGGGTGCAGAGGTAATTTACCAGGATTCTGTCTGGATTAAAGGGCATGTCTTATGAAGAAAGGTTGAGGGAGCTAGGGCTTTTCTCATTGTAGCGAAGGATGAGAGGTGACTTAATAGAGGTGCACAAGATAATGAGAAACATGGATGGAATGGATAGCCAGAGCCTTTTTCCCAGGGTGAAAATGTATATCACAAGGGGAGCACAATTTTAAAGTGATTGGAGGAAGGTTTAAGGGAGATGTCAGAGATAGGTTCTCTATGCAGAGCGTGGTGGGCGTGTGGAATGCACTACCAGCAGTGGTAGTAGAGTCAGGTACATTAGGGACATTTAAGAGACTCCTGGATAGGCACATGGAAGGGTATGTAGGTTAGTCTGGTCTTACAGTAGGATAAAAGGCCAGCACAACATCGAGGGCTGAAGGCTGTAATGTGCTGCACTGTTCTACATTCCAAGTGACCACCCTATTTATCCTTTTCGCTGGAACACTGGATCCTGACTGGTTCAGTTGGAGACTGCCCCATCAGTACAGATCCCTCCTGTTTCAAAGCTGACGCCAATGCCCATGAAATGGAACCCCTCTTTCCCTCTTCTTCTTTTTTTCCCTCTGCACACAGATTCCCCTCTCTACTGCCTGTCATGAGCTCTTCGTCATGCTGTAGCCTGAGACAAGTTTTCAAGATAGCAACAGCATGGTAGGTAGCATTTGGACTCATCAGTGCCAATCTTCTCCAAGCCGTTTTCTCCAAGTACTTTTCATTTTTCAAATTTTGTTATCTTCCTTCCTTCTTCATCTTTAAGGCCGGAAAAATGTTGAGTGGGGCAATGGCTGCAGCATCAGTGGTATGGACTGGGACACCGGAAGGTGGTGGCAGTACCCGGAATCTCCTGGTGATGTTGGCAAGGCAGCAGTGATAGCAGGTCTCCTGGGGCATCGGCATTGTCATTGCTATCCCTGGAGTGGGTCTCTTTGAGGATGGGAGCACCTTCCAGATACCTTACAGAAGCCCTGAAGCCTTGCTCGAGACCCCAATTTCAACAGAAAATGAACTCTTATTTAGGTAGTTTCTTTTTATTCTTATTATAACTCAAATGGTGGTGGATTGTGGAGACAAAACATTTTCCACTGTATTTTTAAGACATATGTGACCATAAATCATTCATTCATTCGATTCTTCATTCATTCACTGCCACTACAGTTCCCATCACCAAAGCACACTTTCTACTGGCTCGCTTCCCCCCCTTGTTGACTCCATTCCAGCACCACTTGAGTGTGAATCCAAAATCATTCTGAACCACCTCCAATTACACTGAATGTAGAATTCTGGCCTGCTCTACCTAGCAGAAAACAAAAATAAGCCTCATCACAAACTCCCTTTGTGAATCCTTTTTAGATCACGTGTGGAGAGTTCCTTCTGCTCCTGATCAGATTCGGTTGGCAGTTCTTAAAGATATGTCACGTACATATCGTAAAAACCGACATTTGGTTTGATTTATTTATTGTCACATGTATTTTGTTACAAAATACAATGAAAACTTGTACAGTGTCACTACTCTCCCCTGCCATCTTAAAATGCAGAAAATAAACGAAAAGATAGAATATAAAGGAAGAAAATAAAATAAAAAATTTCAACTTTACAGCCCTTCTCCAGGCCCAGAGCAACCAGCGTCACTGTGTCACCAGAACAAGAGTCGCCACTCTTCGGCGCCATCTCACCTCCTCCGACGCTGCTGCCACCATGTGTCCTCACTGGATCTCACCAATGCAGCCATTACCAATGCCGCCAGGTCTCGTACAGGGTCCAAACCTGCCTTTGCCGCCACCTCCAGGAGTCTGCGCTGGATGCAGATACTGTGGGGAACCAAACTCACCTCCATGGCGCTGGGCTCACCTCCTTGCTGCAGACGCTACCAGGAACCCAAACTTCTGCACCAAATCATTGTAAATGACTCATTGTGGTGCCTCAATGCACCCATTTTCTGCATTCTTCTGACAGTTGCATGACGCACCCATGCTTGCATCTTTACAGCCAGGGCATACACCATTAGAAGTAGATGAAGGTAGTCAAGCTACCTTTTTGTTTTGCATCTGAACAGACATTCTCAAATTAAGTGCCTCCTCATATCATCCATAAATGCACCACCAGCATGTTACAATGAATAAGTCTTTTTAAACTGTCAAAATAAGCCAAACTTATGAGAAAGAATAAACTACAAACTGAGAGAGAAAGTATAATAATGGCTTGTCCTACCTCGGCAAGTTCCTGTCAAGTAATCGATGTAGTACTGCTGGGCGCAGACCTCGTACTGACATTCTCCAAAAAGCAAAACTTTAGTGGGGTCTTTACAGGATGAACAAGCTGAATTAGACTCACAGGTCAAACACTGGCTATTGCAGGCTAGGAAACAAAAACAGGCAATTTATTGAAATATTTTCTCACCCCTCAAAGAAACAAACTGATTATAACATTACAGAACCCATCTTACGTGAAAATGAATCAGCTCGAAAAAAAAGCCTGAAATTGTTAGTTGATTAAAAGCTTTCATTTGTCACTTGGCTGTTAAAATTTCCTGTTCCAGATGAACACTGTTTTGTGGGCACCTCAGACTCAGAGTTACAGAAGAGACAGAAAATGTAATTGACAGGTCTCCAGGTATAGCAGCAAGAAGAATCTGAATACCTCTAAACATTCAGTGTAAAGCTCTGAAGATTAAAACTAATCACCAACTAGTCCTTCTTTTGTCAGACTCCAATCTTCGGAAGACTCTCTAGCCGGTGAAAGTCTGGGGCATGCCACAGTGCTATGAGGTGCCAACTGAGTAATTTTTTTAGGAAATAGTGATGAAAACCCCCAACTGTCTCCTTTTGAAAAATTTCCATTGGTTAAATAGCCTATGCCTACTCTTGCTCAAGCACAGCTCTGCACATCCAGTACTCTTGGCTCGACATAAAATGGAATGCAGACTCTGCAAAATAGTTCTCAGTCTCTTTTAGATTAGATTAGATTCCCACCAGTATGGAAACAGGCCCTTCGGCCCAACAAGTCCACACCGACCCTCCGAAGAGCAACCCACCCAGATCCATTCCCCTACATTTGCCCCTGACTAATGTACCGAACACTATGGGCAATTTAGCATGGCCAATGCACCTAACCTGCAAATCTTCTGGATTGTGGGAGGAAACCGGAGCACCCAGAGGATAACCCCGCAGACATGGGGAGAATGTGCAAACTCCACACAGACAGCTGCACAAGGTGGGAATTGAACCTGGGTCCCTGGCACTGTGAGGCAGCAGTGCTAATCACAGTGACCTGTACAGCTGGGAAAACACATGTTCCCTGGGAATAAAGATCAACAAATAAGCCCTTAAGTATTAAAGTCAGGTGAAAACTTGGCTATGGTGCTTTCAATGCATTCAAACAAAAAAAATACTATTTTACAGCTGCACTGGAGGCTGTTAATGCTGAAGAATTTGTTCACTAACATAAACTAGCAACGTCTGGAAAGTGGAGGGAAAAAAGGAATGTCGATGGAAGGAAAGAATTCAGCAGAAATTGTTGTCTATAACTTGTAAAATTTACTTGAAACAGTGATTTAGTTATGAAACTATAAATTCAAAAATAAAACTTGCACTTAGTACATTATCATAATATAGTTTTCTTTTACGTTATGCAGCAAAAGTGCCTGCTTTATTTAAAACATTACCCAAGATCAGCAGTCGCATACGGTAAGTAATTTTTCCAACTAATACTCCAGCAAAAATCCTGAGTCAAATTTTCGATATGCATTTCTGGTGACTGTAGTATTTTAAGAATACTGTGAAGTTAGGTTTATGCCAGTTGTCTGACTCTGAACAGTCAGCACATGTTGCAACATACAATGGTTGCAGTTGAAGGATACATACCCCGACAGATCTGTTGGTTGTCGCTATAGAAAGCTGGGGGACAGGAAGTAACACACTGGCCAGTTTCAGCCAGAACTAGATTAGCTGCACAGGCAGTGCAGCCATAAGCTCCTGCAGTACTGCAAGATTTACATGAAGAATGACATCCTGGAAAAAGTAAAGACAAGAAGATCTCAGCATTTTTATATTAATCAAGATAAGAATTTAAAGAAAACAAATGGGAGTCCATTTCAAAATACTTTTTTTCCCCTATTGCTTACTTTTGCAAGTGCCTCTGCTCATGAAGTACCCTACGGGACACTGAGAAATACAAGTGTCTCCAAGCAGCATCTCACTGGGATTCTTACAGTAGAGGCAGACACTACCTGTATCTTTAAGATCAGTTGTACAGTGTTGACACTGAGGTTGGCAATCTGAAGTAGAAATAAAAAGAAATTGATATTGGATGTAATATCAGTCTAGAACAGTTGACAGTAATTAATTTGTTTTTAAACCATTAAACTCTAGTTTCATTACAGAAAACAATCAACTGTGATCCAATGGGGTTGTTATGTACCTAGTTTAAGTGTACAAATCATGACAATATGGCATTAGATGGTACAACAAAGAAGATACAGGCAGCTGTATTCTTAATGAGCTACTTCTCATCCACTGGGAACAAGTTTTATGTTTGAGATCTTGCAGCCTACTCCTGAGCTGCCTCAGTGATCTTGGGAAAATGCATGAGAGAGAGAGAGAGAGAGAGAGAGAGAGAGTGAGAGTGAGCAAGAAACCAAGACAGACAGGCAGAGAGAGACTGAGAGTCACAGAAAGAATTCGCACATTGACATCAAAGGTTTGCTGTCCTTCTCCTGACAGCTGAAGAGATCCATTCTGATCCCAGAGGATTCCAATCCTGGTCCTAAAAGCATTTTGGGAAATGAATGCTTTGCCTAATCTTACTGGAAAGGCTAAATACAGCTTCATACTTTTTTTGGAATTAGATTCTGGTGGGGACACTGAAAGCAGTCACAATGGGCTTCTGTTTCATTTCACTTTGAATGAACGCTCTCAAAGTCATGGCTGCTAAAGTATATACTTACCAACACAGTACCCAACTTGATTCAGGTATTGCCCCTCTCTGCAGCTAGTTCTGCAGTATCCATTGAGCAACGTAACATGAGGATGACATGTCAAACAATCGGAGTCTGAGGGGCCATCACACTGCTTGCAGGAAGGATGGCATGCTAGAAACATGGAGAAAATTAAAGATAAAACAGAGGACTGCAGAGGCTGTTAGTGAAAAGCTTAAAAAAAGCTGAATTATCAAATGTTTTCTTGAGTTTTAGTATGTTCAATGTGCTACATAAACTTTGTTAATTTTGAAAGCCTTGGCACATATTTAACTTCTGCCATAATTTAATCCTTACACGTATGCAAGAACACTCAAATTTGTAAAACAGAAATGTATACTTTAGATCTGAAAGGCTACATTTATTAGCCTTCCTTCCTCAGTTATTCAAAACTATGATGACTAGCTTATGCATTGGTTAACGAAAGATTTCTTTTAAAAATTGCTAACTTTTGTTCATGAATTAATAAATTGACAAACACACATTTTGAAAAACTAGTATTTTTGATACATACCCACCAAATAAATAAATGCGCAGTCAAGAGTGTTAGCAGGGTCTGTTTCTACTACACTGACATCCATTTCAAAACACTTGCACATTCATTTGGTCACAGAATCATTGCAATGCAGAAGGATGCTATATCGTCCATTATATCTGCATCTTATCCTCCAAATGTGCATTATGACTCCCATTCTCCGGCCCTTTACCCAGAATCCTGAATGTTGTTTCTATTTAAGTAATCACCTTACCCCTCCCCCCCACCCTTGAATGTCACAATTAATCTTGTCACCACCATACTTCCAAGCAGCTTTTTTGCAAAACACTTCTCTCTATTGCATTCTGTTTGTGTCCTCTTCTTCTTCCTCATCTTATGAAAGGTAACAGTTTCTCGCTAAATATTCTGTCTAGCCCTCATGACTTTGAAAACTTCTATAAGATATCCTTTTAGTGTTCTCCTCTCCAAGGGGAACAATCCCAGTTTCTCCAATCTACCTTCATCATTGAAGTTTCTAATCCATTGAATCATTCTCATAAACCCTTTTTGCATTATTTTTAACGTGCTTGCATGTTTCCAAAAGTCTATCATCATATATGCTCCAAATGAGTTTGAACCAAAGGTCGTATGAGCTCAGCATTCTGTACCTCTATTAATAAAGCCTAGGACACTATGCTTTATCAACTGCTTGTTCTACCTGCCCTGCCACCTTCTGTGACTTATGCACATATATACCCAAATCTCTCTATTCTTGTACTCCATAAGGATTAGGCCCTTTTATTTATACTGTATCCCAACACCCACATCACATCTCTCCACCACCCCCAGCACCAGTTTGAACCTGATCTCTTCAAGTTGCGCAGCCCCCGGGTAAACATGACAAAACCTCTGCCCCAGACACATTGCCCTGACCCGTCATCCACTCTTTTCTCACCCCCACCAACCTTGTTTCTCCCACTCATTCTGACCTACCATAAAGAACTGCAGCACTTACTTTCACACATTGTACTAGAACCCCTTCCCACTTGGCAGTCTCCCCACCTTGTGAGGGTCCTGTGCCTTTAAGAGAGATTTGTTCTGTGTTGTTTCTCTTGCACAGAGATGTTGCCACAGTGGTACAAGAATGTCTGCTTCAGAAGCAGTGGACAAACAACTTTGAGTTCACTGACTGTTTTTATTAAATTAGACAAAAAAAAATGTCAGGCTAACACAGACGAAGGATTTTAGTTTTGCTTTCATTTGGGAGTTTGGAGCTGGCTGTTGAAGCTTATAGATACAGCTCTCTCTCTGCTGCCAAATTGTTTCTTGCTCCTGGAATGGAAGGGAGATGGCTTGTGAAGAAAATCTGTTGTAGTGAATTTGTTTTGCCAAAGCTAGGTTTATGGGAGGCTGCTATACTTAAACAATTGATGATTAGTAGTTCAATAATATATTGTTTTATGAGGTATGCCAATTCTTTTTTTGCTTGTATCTTAACTGTGTTATAAGAATAAAGTTGCTTTGCCTAAGATCTAGTGCTGGATCAATAAATCAGATCTTAAACACAGCACTTTACACTTGCCTTTAAAGAAAATAGCAAGCTAGGGTCTCAGCTTTCTCCTTGACATATTTCAGGTGTGTTTGGACTGGTCCATAACAATCTAGAACTGTATGTCCTAACAAGTTAACACCTTGCCCTCAGGATATCTGGCACCGTAATTTCTACTCATCCAGCAGCCAGTACTGACACCCTAAACCTCTCATAGTTGGCACACCACTTCGCTGGCACTCTCCCACCCACTCATCTGGCATCCTACGCCATCTCCAGTTGACATCTTTGCAACCAGTATTCTATCTTTACTCTATCCTAAATTTTACATGGCTGTAAAATACACAAGTAATACGTGAGAGTAGAAAATGAAGCATTCAAACAGTAGCAATGCAAAAGCAGCAGACATACAGTAACAGGCATCGTCATGACGGTAGAACCCCTCAGGACATGTATGCAGACATTTGTTTTCATACAGGGCTCTTGGTGGAGAACAGGCTGTGCAGTTCTGAGGACTGCTCCCTGTGCAGCTTGTGCAGGTGGCATGACACTCTGTGTGCAAAATAACAGAGATCAGACACAAAAGATTAATATCCAGTACTCCACTTCTTTTGTTGTCACAATTAAGTTATTATCTTTGGACTGAAATAAAAAATAATTCTACTTTATTCATGATATTTATATTACTGATGTTCTGAACAATTTACCAATGTTTTAATTAGAAAATGAACATCTCCATTGATAGCTAATTTGTAGAAAAACTAAATGTTTCCACTTCTGATCATATATAAACCATGACTTCTACATGCTGTAGTCAAACAGGGCTGACTAATGTGCATACACCCATTTTGGATGTGCGCTAGAATTGTGATTTGCAATCTACTGCTGGATTTTACGATTCCCATCAGCTGGCTTGTGGGCAGGGAGTGCGCGAAGTCCAATGGATGGCCTATCGACTTCTTATCCACCTGCGCTGAAGCTGTCTGGAGGCTGCCTGTCAGAACCATTATCTTGCATAAATAATTCAGTCAATATGTACAAGATTTGACAATCATATATTTCTCATGTTCACACTCTACAGAACATTGTGAAAACAAAAAGTTTCATGTCATGGAATGCGTTGTGTCATCACTGTTAGACACTAACGGCAAACTTTCCAGAGCTGAGTCCCAAATTATGGATGTGTTATTCCATATTAATTCATCAAGATTATAATAGATAGGACATCATGAATAACTGATCCCCTAAATTTCTCCCAGCACATAGAGTCATAGAATCATACAGCACAGAAACAGTGCAACTTCGGTCCAACTAGTCCATGCCAACCAAGTTTCCCCAAACTAAACTAGTCCGACTTGCCTGCGTTTGGCCCACATCTTTCTAAACCTTTCCTATTCATACACCTTTCCAGATGTCTATTAAATATTGTAACTGTACCTGCAACTACCAATTCCTCTGGCAGTTCATTCCACATTTAAACCACCCTGTGTGTGAAAACGTTGCCCCTCAGATCTCTTAAATCTTGCTCCTCTTACCTTAAAAATATGTTTGTCACAAAGTGAACAGCCTCATGGTCAGCCTTCCAGACCCACAGTCAATTGAGAATCTTCAGTTCTTCAGGGTACGTGCCATGCATAATACTGGGAGAGCTTATCCTACTGAGTTGCTTGCAAGTTTCCAGGGGAGGTGAGGGAGTCCTGGACTCAAGTCACTTAAAGTCTGATTATAGGACCCTACAAGGGTTATGAAGGAAGCGTAGTGACAGCCCCACAACTACCCTTGCTACTGACTCTCAACCTTCATGCCTTTATGATCATCACTTACCTATAGCCCATCTTCCTTGGTGAGCATGAATCATTGCCAAGTGCATTTACTGCCAGCAGTCCCCATTTTACAGGTGGTACAAAGATGAGGAAATAATCTCCAAATGACCAGCAGTTCTCAGCAACAGTACATTCTCTATCATGGCCCTTTACTTGCAGGGATTGTCCATAACTTCCCAGTTAAAGCAGCAGACCTTCAGAAAATGAGACATCACAGTGCACCCACCACTTCCCTTCGGCAGTTCATTCCAAAAACTAACCACACTGTATAAAAAAGTTGTCCTCTGTGTCCTTTTTAAATATTTCTCCTCCCATCTTAAAAATATGCCCTTTAGTTTTGAACTCCCCCACAATAGGGAGCAAACCTTTATTTACCTTATTGATGCCCCTCATAATTTTATAAACTTCAACTGGTTCACTACTCAACCTCCTATGGTCTAGTGATGGATGTCAGATTTTTTCAATCATATTTTACATTGAAATGACTGCAGAGGACCTGATCAGGTGTGCCCTAGAACTCTGTGGGAAGCTAGGGAAGTGATTGCTGGGCCTCTTGCTGAGATATTTGAATCATCGATAATCACAAGTGAGGTGGCTAACGTGGTGCCACTGTTTAAGAAGGGTGGTAAGGACAAGTCAGGGAACTATAGACCAGTGAGCCTTACGTTGGTGGTGGGCAAGTTGTTGGAGTGAATCCTGAGGGACAGGATGTACATGTATTTGGAAAGGCAAGGACTGATTAGGGATAGTCAACATGGCTTTGTGTGTGGAAAAGCATCTCTCACAAACCTGATTGAGTTTTCTGAAGAAGTAACATGAGGATTGATGAGGGCAGATCAGTACATGTAATCCATATGGACTTCAATAAGGTATTCGACAAGGTTCCCCATGGGAGACTAATTAGCAAGCCATATCTCATGGAATACAGGGAGTCATTTGGATACAGAACTGGCTCAAAGGTCGAAGACACAGGGTGGTGGTGGAGGGTTGCTTTTTAGACTGGAGGCCTGTGACCAGTGGAGTGCCACAATGATCGGTGCTGGAAAGTCCACTACTTTTTGTCATTTACATAAATGATTTGGATGCAAGCATAAGAGGTACAGTTAGTAAGTTTGCAGATGACACCAAAATTGAAGGTGTAGTGGATAGCGAAGAAGGTTACTTCAGATTACAACAGCAGCTTGATCAAATGGGCCAATAGGCTGAGAAGTGGCAAATGGAGTTTAATTCAGATAAATGCAAGGTGCTGCATTTTGGGAAAACAAATCTTAGCAGGACTTATACATTTAATGGTAAGGTCCTATGGAGTGCTGCTGAACAAAGAGACCTTGGAGTGCAGGTTCATAGCTCCTTGAAAGTGGAGTCGCAGGTAGATAGAATAGTGAAGAAGGCGTTTGGTATGTTTTCATTTATCAGTCAGATTACTGAGTATAGGAATTGGAAGGTCATGTTGCGGCTGTACAGGACTGTTGGAATATTGCGTGCAATTCTGGTCTCCTTCCTATCTGAAAGATGTTGTGAACGTTGAAAAGGGTTCAGAAAACATTTAAAAGGATGTTGCCAGGGTTGGAGGATTTGAGCTATAGGGAGAGGCTGAACAGGCTGGGGCTGTTTTCCTTGGAGTGTCGGAGGCTGAGGGGTGACCTTATAGAGGTTTACAAAATTATGAGGGGCATGGATAGGATAAATAGTCAAAGTCTTTTCCCTGGGGTGGGGGAGTCCAGAACTAGAGGGCATAGGTTTAGGGTGAGAGGGGAAAAATATAAAAGAGACCTAAGGGGCAACTTTTTCACACACACAAGGTAGTACATGTATGGAATCAGTTGCCCCAGGAAGTGGTGGAGGCTAGTACAATCGCAATGTTTAAGAGGCATCTGGATAGGTATATGAATAGGAAGGGTTTGGAGGGATATGGGCCGGGTGCTGGCAGGTGGGACTAGATTAGGTTGGGATATCTGGTCAGCATGGACAGGTTGGGCCGAAGGGTCTGTTTCCATGCTGTACATGTCTATGACTCTATGAGTATTCGGAGGGTTTATTCCAACATTAGTTGAACTAAATGTTCACTACAGATTGTTAGTACTTTGACAGATTTAATTTTTCTTCCAGCTCCTCCTCACAAAAATATGATCAATTTCTGTTCTGGCAAAACATAGAAAGATGCTCCAATTATGAACACATGGAACAGTAACCCTCAGCAAAATCACTGTTGGTTCAGTCATGCAGTCACTTTTTTTTTGTAGTTTGCAGAATCTAATCTGCTTTAAATAATTAGAAGCTGAGAATGAGTACCTCAAATCATTTAGATAGGCATAACTTCAATGATAGTACAGTAAAGGCAAGACCTGTGACATGCAATTCAGCTAGGTGAAACTGAAAATTAGTTTGCAAACAGCATTACTATACTATGAAGGAGGATGCCTGAGGAAAACACATTTTTATTTAAAGTACTCCCTACTGCTCACAAAAAAAATTACATATGGCATCTCGCAGCAAATAACCTAGATTCAGCTTGCTTATGCCAGCCATACTGAGAAACAATTTGGGTGTCCATTTTATTTCCAAAGGACCTTAAGTAACATAAATTGGATTGTATACATGCATCTCACGAGAACTCCATTGGCTTTAGAGAGAAACATCACCTCAAATGGATTTGGGAATTGATCTAAAGCTCCATTTCAGAGAGCTCGCTCCATGTAAAACAAAGTAAGCAATAAATAGTGTTTCTTTTTCCCCTCAAGCTCATAGCACCTTCAAGGGATCTCCAATCTTAAGTGTCATTTTTTAATTACATACAAGTCATTTTCTATTAATGGATCTGATTCAGGTCACATATAAAAAGGCAACATTCTTAAGATGAAATTCAGAAACATAAGAAATGCAGATGCCAAGTTATATCTATATTCATAACGTTAAATACAGTAAACTGTCCCAAGATGCTTTGCAGGAGGAGTGCAAAGCAATATTAGGAGACGAGGCATAAAAGGAAAATTTTAAGATGGAATATGAAACAACAAATTGAAAGGCCAATGGAAACAGTTCTAGACTAAAGTGACATAGCTCATTGAAGTTCTTGCCAGAGGTGATTCAACAAATTGAAGAAGGAATTTCGAGACATCGTTTTTTATTGTTCCCATCATCAGAATAATGAAACAAAAAGAAACGCACCATGCCAAGAAAAGCATTAAGTTCAAACCTGATATTTAGGATTTGTATTTCAGGTTCTGTGGAGTGTTCAGAAAAAATGGTTCTAATGTTCTGTCGGCATTAATCATCAGTACAAAAAAAAATCTCACTTTTAAAGGGGGGGCGGGGGGGGGGGAGAGAGAGAGTTGGGGGGAAGAATTGGTCATCACAGGATCTTGCTAGACTTGTATGTAGAATTATGCTAGACAATATGTTTTTGTGTATATACAGGGTGATCTTGCAAAGACTTAAAGAAACCAGCTTTCAACAGCTGCCATTTGTTTCCTTTCATCAAAATTAACACAACCATGAAACTGACACATGATTGGAACATATTAGATTACGTCAAAGCTACTATTAAGAAAATTAAATGTGTGACTAAGGGTTTATCATGTCCCTGAATGAATATTGTGCAATTTAACTTTTGAGGGGTTGATAGCTGTTTGAGAGGTGACCACAGTTGGAAGCTGTGTTCTTGTGTTAAGTACAACTGGACATCTCTCCGCATCAAAAGGCTACTTACAAGCATTGAAACTTCAAGAATCTTAACCTTTTTAATCATAACATCTTTCAAATTTTGAAAACAGCACAAATATTTCAAAACTGGACTATTAAGTATGATTACATTAAAGCTCAATATGCCCCTAAATTCCAATTGAATGAAATGACAGCAACTTACCTGTGCATACTTTTGCACTGTTCATGTAGAAATGGGATTTGCAATCAGCCACACATTCTCCATGCGCTACTTCATGGCTATCCTCTTGAATTTGAATAACTTCTTCTGGTTTGAGGCAATTAGTGCAGTCTGACTGCTTGGGGCCAACACAGGCCCGGCATGGATGGCTACAGGCTTAAAGAGGACAAAATAATAATGACTATCCATTGTTTTATGCTTTAACTATTTTTACACAATTAGGACAATGCTGTTTCATCAAAACTCTCCCATTACTAAATAAGAATCATTGAGAATGAGTTCCCATTTCAGCGCTGACATCGAAAAAGGCAAATGATGGAGATCAGCTTGTTAAAACATGCTTTATTTTAAATCAATAATTTCTTGATTTATTGAGTGGATTGAAGCCGCAAGAAATCTTTTCTTTTTAAAAAGACTGTCCATAGTACTAAGACATCTAAATAGCAGTTTTTCACAAGGCTGGACATTTACTGGACTTCACCTTGAAAATGACAAAGCTATCAAAAAGGAGACAGACTGACAGTGGAGTAATGGAATAACCAGCTTAAATGAGTGTGAATGGCCCATTCCCTGAACTAGTCATAGATATCTATTCATTCAGGCAAGTGCTGATGGATCGCCTTTTTTTTATTAACCCATTTCTCTAATCAACCTGCTCAGCAATGTTATTACACACCTCTGAAGCGGGTAGGACTTGAACCGGGGCCTCTCAGTCAAGGGATAGGAATGCTACCACAATGCCACAGAGGGTTTTCCAATCAGTTAAAGTCATCACTTCGGACGATGGACCCCCGCTGAGAAGGGATTAGACTCTGTCTGGACCATTCAGACAACTCACTTAAGTAAACAATTAATACATTAAAAATAGACTTGCAACAATGGGGTGTTGTGGTGGCCTGGTAGTGTCCCTGCCTCTGGACCAAGACCCATCTGCTCTAGGGTTGTCTAACAACATCTCTGTACAGGTTGATTTAAAAAATACAGACCTGTAAAAACGTAGCAGTGTCCCTGTCTTTGAGCCAGATTCAAGTGCCACATGTTCTAGGTGTGTTTCATAACATGTTTGAACAGGTTGACAAAGAATACCTCGGCCCATAACAAGGGTTCCCAGTTTTTGGTGATCATATTTAGTAACCAGCTCGAGTGTGAAGATGCCCATGGCAAGCTAAGCCTGCACGTATTTAGAAATGAAGAAACCGCTTTTCTAGAACAGATCAGCAGGATATTAACTCAGTGGGTAACAGCAAGAGAAGAACTTGTAGGCTCTTTCTCTCTCTAACTGTTCTGCAAACATGAGCCCTGCCTGCAATGACTGGCAGCATTTCAAATGCAAATCAAACAGTTGCAGTCTTCAGAGGAATGGACAAAGATCATCCAACAAAGGCTTTAGATTATCTGCATAAATCCATAAAAGTCACTGAACAAGGCCTGAAACAAACCAAAGCATCAACTCTCAAAACAATTTAGCCAACCCTTCCTCTTTGCAATCTAATTCTGAGTCCGTATAGACAAGATCAGACTGGCTTTCTGATGTGTGAGCATTTCCTCAGGACTTTCTCCTCAGCCAAAACTCAGCTCATACTTCCTGGTTTAGACACAAGGCTCAATGAGGATTCCTCAGTTCAATTGGGTGAATGACTACTATTCTGCCTGAAATCCCTTAGGAGCAGCAAAATGCTAGTTTAAACGCAGATTTGAGCGAGCCTCTCCAAAAGATAAATGGCAAGAACAATTTCTTCATCACTGATCACAAAATTAGGGGCATCACTTAGAGAGTTGGATTTTGTAAAGGAAAACAGAATCAGTCAGAAATTAGCATGAGCTGACTCGTATCTCATGAACATTCTTCTAACTAAAGCTGCAGTGCTACAGAAATGTATTATAGATGATTCTTTAAAAATCCAATGTAAATATTTGCATGCTGTGAAAATTAGCTCTTAATAAAACCAAGAACAAAAGGAAAGTACAGCAGAGGAACTGGGCCTTCGGTGTCCCATGCCTGTGCTAGTCATCATGCTCTAACTAAACTGAAAAAACAAACCTTCTGGCCTTATTCAGTCAGTATCCCTATATTCCCTTCTTAATCATGTAAACCATCTTGATGCCTCTTAAATGTCAATGCGCCTGCGTCCACCTCCTTTTCTGGCAGTGAATTCTCAGCACCTACCACTCTGTGTGTGCAAAACTTCCACCTTCTCACCTTGAACCTATGCCCACTTCTGGTTGAAACTTCAACCTTGGGTTGAAAAACTGAAGTTATTGAAGGTCTTCAAGGTAACATGTGACACAAGACTACTACCTAGTAATCTGGAACAGACAGTGCTACACAATGAAAACTTGTGCTGCAGAATTGGCATCAAGAAACATCATGGGTGACATGTTTCATAATCAGCTTCAACAACATTATTATTAAAAACACCAGCACAGAGAGAGTGGAAACCTCTTGTGAATAAAATTGTTTCATTCTAACATTTAAAACCATCTCCACAGAGATATCTGGATTTTTGCTACCATGCTTGCAAACATTGTGCAGGTACAATATTTTTTCTTCTTTAATATTAGATGAATGTTGCTGGCAAGGCAAACATTTGTCATTCATCCTGAATTGATCTGAAGGAAGTGGTGATGGCCTGCCATTTAGAACAAATGTAGCCTCTCTGATGTAGGCACACAACTTATTTATTTTTTCATGAATCTAGGCATCACTGCCAAGATCAGCATTTGTTGAACTTCCCTTGAATGGATTTGCATTCATGGCTGTTTCAGAAGACATTGAAGAGGCAATCAAACCACGGGGAGTCTGGAGTCACATGTAAATAAGGATGGCTGATTTCCTTCTTTAAAAACAAGCATCAGCGAACCAGATGAGTTTTTGTAATGATCGATGATAGTTTCAATGGCACCATAGTTTCAATTTCAGTTTTTATTTAATTCATTCATTTTTTAAAATTAGTTGCACTTAAATTCTACCAACGACTATGGTGACATTTGAACCAACGTCCCAAAGGCAATAGCCCAGGTCTTAGGTTTACTAACCCAGTGACAATACTGCTCTGCCACCATCCCCCAACTACAAAGCTGTCAGAAAGGAAATTCTGGGACTTTGTCCCAGTAATGTGAAAAAACTAACGGGTCCAAGCCAGGATTGTGTGGTGCTGCCACTCAGTGGTGGAGGTCACAGTTTTGGAAGACGCTAATGAAGAAACCTTGGTGTGCTGCTGCAGTGAATTTTCTAAATGGTTCCTGGTTGTTGTTCGGTTCCACTTAGAATACTATTTGAAACTTTGTTAAGACCATAAGATGGAAGATCAGAAATAGGTCATTTGGTCCACTGCATGTGCTCCACTATTTAATGAGATCATGGCTGATACGATAATCCTCAACTCAAGTTTTCTACCTTATCCCCATAATTATCGATTCCCTTACCAATTAAAAATCTGTCTATTTCAGTTTTGAATGTACATAATGACCCAGCCTCGACCGCCCTCTTTGATAAAGAATTCCATAGATTCATGACCCTCAGCAAAAAAATCCTCACCTTTGTCTTAAATTGGTGACCCCTGACTCTGAGATTATGCTTTCTGGTCCTAAACTCTCCCACAAAAGGAAACAGCCTCTCAGCATATATCTTGTGAAAATCCCTCATAACATGATCAGTTATTACCTATTATTATAAGATGGTGTCTCAATCTTCTCAACTTGAATGAGTAAAAGCACAACTTACTCAACCTCTCCCAATCGTCTGCACCCAGAAGTTGTGCATTATCAAGCCCTTCTTGCCTCCATTTCACACACCGGTTCCCCAAGTCCCAGTAAATATGCTCAAATTGACTGAAAAGTAAAAGGTCTGTAGAAAATAATGGAAGCATACAGAGTAGGCTCACCCACTTATTTGCCTCAGTTAAAACAGGTATGTTGGGTTCAGAATTTACAACCGTGAACATTTGCACTTCTCATTTGCATCCAAACAATCTGATCGTGTAGATCAAACTTACCCCAAATAAGTCAGTGATAAATGTTTTCTTCCCAGATTCTGTAGCAAAGTTAGGCAATAAGCAGTTCCAGTGAGGTTACCAATTAGAACTGCAACATACAAAAATTCTGAAGAACATGGGACTAATATTCAAACAGATCTCACATGGGACTTACTTTAGTTACTACAAACAAAAATCACTGCATCATACATACTATATTTCACAATATTACGTGTGAACATTCTGCCTACCTTGGCACACTCCATTTTCAGAATAAGATCCCTCAGGACAGGTCACAAGGCATTGGCCTTTGTGCCGGGAAAAGTGGTTGGAACAAGAAGTGCAATGCTCAGACGAACCAGTGCAGGTTGAACATGAGACATGGCAGGCTGAAACAAAGAAGCAGGAATAGCTGTGAATACATAAACAGTGGATTCACACAAGAAAGTAATGGATTAGAGCTAGGAACTACCAAGTGATAGAAGAACAAACAACTCACAAGCACAAGTACACGGTGAGGGAAGCCACCTGTCCAACAAGCCTCTCGCAGTTTTTTGGCAGAGCAATTAGTCCCACTTACTCCCACTCCACAAACCAACACATTTCTAATTTTCAAACAGACCCACTGTTTATCTTTACAATAAGGCTCCAATTTTATATAAATAAAAAGAAAAGGGGTTGAGTCAGGGACATGGTGGAGGGCTCACTTGTGCTGAACATCAAGAGTAGTGACTTCAATATTTGCCTCACATGCTCCAGGCTCTGATTTGGACATACGACAGTGGTTGGTTCGATTTTTGGCGGAAGTCACAAGGTACAAAGTGTATCGATGGAATGTGGACCCATGTCTGTGTGTCTGCAGTCACATGTAGATTAGTTTAGTAATGCACCTATGGGATGGTTTATTACATTAAGAGCGTTACCATGAATAGTAAATTCAGAAAATGCTGGAGAAACGCAGTAGGTCCAGCAGCATTTGTGGAGGGAAAAACAGATATCAGGCAAACAATATTAATCTCATCAGCACAAGTGAGCAGAAAAGCCAGGCGATAGAATCTAAACAGATGACCAAACTAGCAATTCGTAAATTATATCAAGAATTAGAGTCATTGGGTCACTGAGAAGAACAGAAAGAAAATAGACCGTTCGATCCAACTCATCATGCCGACCAGATATTCTAACATACTCTCGTCCCATTTGCCAGCACTTGGCCCCATATCCCTCTCAACCCTTCCTAGTCATATACCTATCCAGATGCCTTTTATTTGTTGTAATTGTATCAGCCTCCACCACTTCCTCTGGCAGCTGCGAAGCACTTGACTAACAAAATACATCCAAACACAGTTTAGCATTAAAATCACTTCAATTCCAAAATCTGCTCTCTACATAACAGTGCACCAAACAATTAACACATCATAATAGAGAATTATAAAGTGTGGCCATCAATCTAATTTCTTGCAGTGTGGAAAAAATTAATCCTAACAAAAATACTTTAATTTTATCCATAATTAAAGAAGTTTCAGCAAAATCACAAATTTAAACGAAGCAATTTCTGAAAACGTAGTACTATTAACAATGATTTGGAGGTGCTGGTGTTGGCCTCAGTTAAAAATTCAAGTGTACAAAGTTAAAAATCACACAACATGACATTATAGTCCAACAAGTTTATTTGGAAGCATAAGCTTTCAGAACACTGCTCCTTCATCATGTGGTTGTGACTCACATTCCTGATGAAGAGCTTATGCTCGAAATGTCAACTCTCCTGCTCCTTGGTTGTGCTTTTCCAGCACCACACCTTTTGATGCCAGTTAGAGAGCTTTGGTAGAGCATTGGTACAACATAGTTTGATATTTGTCAACTGGAATACTGTGCATTGTAGTGTAAACTGAGCAAGGAAAAGAGAATACATAAATATCTCAATGTATGAAAGAATGATTTCCAACTCAAGGTAGCCTCCAACATTGAAGATAGTGGATAACATTATACAAGAAGTACTCCTGTATTTTGCCTCTCACATTTCTATCCATACTTGCCCAATGTTAGAGGAAACTATTCAGCAGCCCATATAATTCTGATTATACCAATAAAGATGACAGAAGGAATTATCATCTATCAACATGTATCAGAAAGCCAGTGAATAGAAAATGCTTCGCATTTGAACATTCCCCAGTGTTCAAAATAGCAGTGATATCAAATTCTTTGTGCATTATTTTCTGGCCCAATTGTCAGAGGGAAATTGAGAAACAAACTTGTAAGGAGATCTCAGCTATCTTTAAGAATAATAGGGTAGTTATGGTAGGGAATTTTAACTTTCCAAACATGGACTGGGACTGCCATAGTGTTAAGGGTTTAGATGGAGAGGTATTTCTTAAGTGTGTACAAGACAATTTTCTGATTCAGTATGTGGATGTACCTAGTAGAGAAGGTGCAAACCTTGACCTACTCTTGGGAAATAAGGCAGGGCAGGTGACTGAGGTGTCAGTGGGGGAGCACTTTGGGGCCAGTGACCATAATTCTATTCATTTTAAAATAGTGATGGAAAAGGATTGACTAGATCCAGAAGTTGAAGTTCTAAATTGGAGAAAGGCCAATTTTGAAGGAATTAGGCAAGAACTTTTGAAAGCTGATTAGAGGCAGATGTTCGCAAGTAAAGGGATAGCTGGAAAATGGGAGGCCTTCAAAACTGAGATAACAAGAATCCAGAGAAAGTATTTTCCTGACAGGGTGAAAGGGAAGGCTGGTAGGTATAGGGAATGCTGGATGACTAAAGAAATTGAGGGTTTGGTTAAGAAAAAGAAGGAAGCATATGTCAGGTATAAACAGGATAGATCGAGTGAATCCTTAGAAGAGTATAAAGAAAGTAGACTTAAGAGGGAAATCAGGAGGGCAAAACGGGAACCTGAGATAGCTTTGGCAAATAGAATTAAGGAAAATCCAAAAGGTTTTTACAAATATACTAAGGACAAAAGAGTAACTAGGGAAGAATAGGGCCCCCCCAAAGATCAGCAAGGTTTCCTTTGTGTGGAGCCACAGAAAATGGGGGAGATACGAAATGAATGTTTTGCATCAGTATTTACTGTGGAAAAGGATATGGAAGATATAGACTGTAGGGAAATAGATGGTGACATCTTGCAAAATGTCCATATTACAGAGGAGGAAGTGCTGGATGTCTTGAAATGGTTAAAGGTGGATAAATCCCCAGTCCTGATCAGGTGTACTGGAGAACTCTGTGGGAAGCTAGGGAAGTGATTGCTGGGCCTCTTGCTGAGACTGGAGGTTGTCAAACATGGTGCCACTGTTTAAGAAGGGCAGTAAAGACAAGCCAGGGAACTACAGACCGGTGAGCCTGACCTCGGTGGTGGGCAAGTTGTTGGAGGGAATCCTGAGGGACAGGATATATATGTATTTGGAAAGGCAAGGACTGATTTGGGATAGTCAACATGGCTTTGTGCATTGGAAATCATGTCTCACAAACTTGATTGAGTTTTTTGAAAATGTAACAAAGATTGATGAGGGCAGAGCAGTAGATGTGATCAATATGGACTTCAGTAAGGCGTTCGACAAGGTTCCCCAGGAGAGACTGATTAGCAAGCTTAGATCTCATGGAACACAGGGAGAACTAGCCATTTGGATACAGAACTGGCTCAAAGGTAGAAGACAGAGGGTACTGGTGGAGGGTTGTTTTTCAGACTGGACACCTGTGATCAGTGGAGTGCCACAAGGATCGGTGCTGGGCCCTCTACCTTTTGTCATTTACATAAATGATTTTGATGTGAGCATAAGAGGTACAGTTAGTAGGTTTGCCGATGACACCAAAATTGAAGGTGTAATGGAAGCAAAGAGGGTTACCTCAGATTACAACAGGATCTGGGCCAGATGGGCCAATGGGCTGAGAAGTGGCAGATGGAGTTTAATTCAGATAAATGCGAGGTAGTGCATTTTGGGAAAGCAAGTCTTCGCAGGACTTATACACTTAATGGTAAGGTCCTAGGGAGTGTTGTTGAATAAAGAGACCTTGGAGTGCAGGTTCATAGCTCCTTGAAAGTGGAGTCGCAGGTGGATAGGATAGTGAAGGCGGCGTTTGGTATACTTTCTTTTATTGGCCAGAGTATTGAGTACAGGAGTTGGGAGGTCATGTTGCGGCTATACAGGACATCGGTTAGGTCACTGTTGGAATATTGCGCACAATTCTGGTCTCCTTCCTTTCGGAAAGATGTTGTGAAACTTGAAAGGGTTCAGAAAAGATTTACAAGAATGTTGCCAGGGTTGGAGGATCTGAGTTATAGGGAGAGGCTGAACAGGCTGTGGCTGTTTTCCTTGGAGCATCGGAAACTGAGGGGTGACCTTATAGAGGTATACAAAATTATGAGGGATATTGTTAGGATAAATAGACGACGTCTTTTCCCTGGGGTGGGGGAGTCCAGAACTGGAGGGCATAGGGTTAGGGTGAGAGAAGAAAGATATAAAAAAGAGACCTAAGGGGCAATTTTTTCATGCAGAGGTTGGTACATGTATGGAACGAGCTGCCAGAGAAAGTGGTGGAGGCTGGTACAATTGCAACATTTGAGAGGCATTTGGATGGGTATATGAATAGGAAGGGTTGGGAGGGATATGGCCCGGGTGCTGGCAGGTGAGACTAGATTGGGTTGGGATATCTGGTCAGCATGGACGAGTTGGACCAAATGGTCTGTTTCCATGCTGCCCATCTCTACAACTCTAAGAAAGTATATCACATCCCATCATTATGTTGGAAGTCAAATAAATATAAATAGAGTTTAGTCTGACAGTATAATAAGCTTTTCCTACACAGTACTTTTCATGAAGATTGCACAAGTAACACAGATGAGTTATTTATTTTCTTGTTGAAATGTGGACCTTATTACTCATTAGCACAGCATTAGTTCTTACCTGCACATCTATTAGCCACATCTTTGTAATAACCCTCAGGGCAATGAGAGGCACACTTCCCATTGTGCATAACCTTTCCTTCAGAACACGTCAGGCATTTTGGGTTGTCATGGTAGCAAGTCAAACAGGATGAGTCACATGCTGCACAAGAGGAGGAAAAAAAGAAATCAAGCAACAAACAGATTAAACGATTTCTAAGTAAAATGATATAAGCCAATTAGCCAAACCATTCACGTATGCAGCTAATCAGTTTAAGTTAATGTATGCTTTTAGTGCCTCAAACAATTGCTCTACTTATAGATACTTCAGTAAAATTTTAGGACTGTTCCCATGTAGCAAAACACTATTTCATGTTGGAGTGTTTTCATATGTTCTGAAAGTAATGTTGAGCGTTCAAGGATAGTCTAAAATAAAACACTGCTTGAGGAACAGGATACTGATTAAGGATGATGAGCCATGATCATATTGATCAGGCTCGAAGGGCAGAATGGCCTACTCCTGCATCTATTGTCTATTATCTAATATACGAAAAGGCCGAGTGGATGTTAACTTCAACTACAGCTGGAGAACTGCCTTCAAATGCACAAGACCAAAAATGAAATAAAATAATCGATATAAATGATATTTGAAGTAATAATTCTCAATCGTGAGTCATACAGCACAAAAACAGACTCTTCAGATTTTATTTTTTTTTAAAAAAGAGAAAGCTCTCTCTACGGCTACCTTTTTAAAGCTCTAAAAAGCAAGCCATGAGGTTCAAGGAAGTTGTTGCCTCTATTTGCCATTAATTCCTCCTGCATCACTTTCTAATGTATACTGACTGCATTTTTAAATTTGAAATTCTTAATGGATCCCTATTGCGCACTATTTCGGTGTTCCTGCTGTGAAGACAAGGACAAAGTTCCTTTTGAATGGGCTGGATTCTGCAGGAGGTACTGCTTTCCTGTCTCCTATGTCAAGTGTGATGATGATGTCAGGTGAGCAAGATAATATTATCACACAAGTCCCTCAGATTATGGAAAGTGAGTTGAATAGAAATTTGCAGATGGTACACCATTTTAAAATTACAATTACACTTGTTAACAACTGAAATCACCTGCAATATTTCATGGTCCACTGGATTTTCATCTGTGAAAATGTCTGAATGGGTTTACAGCAGCTTTGATGAGGCTGCACCAGGGTACAGCAAAAGACCTGACACTAGGGAAACATGACAGCTGACCTAACTATGGGAGGAGCTCCACACTATTCTCCCAGTAATGGGAAAACATCCTGCAATTATGAAGGAGGCAGACCAGGCACATGGGAGAAAAACATCATTCCACTCAAGCTGGGTTATCAGTAAGATCCATCATTGAGCTAATGGACACTATTAACCTCAACATACCAAATGAGTGGTGACTGAAGGATTAAATAAGTGCCTCAACTTTTCTGTTTTTTCAGAATATTGCTACACAAACTCTATCAGGATTGGCGTCAAAGACCTCTTTCAAAGGCACTTAGTGCCCAATTGAAGGACCTGCACTAAGAAAGCAACCATTCTGATTTTACCCCCAACTCCCCTTCAACCTCAGTATTGGCCCCGAGTCCCTAAGCAGTTACTGTCACCATTGCCAGTGGGTCTGCCTACAGTGGAGAGCTGCAGTTTTGAAGTGGCCAACAGCTTTTAATGGGCAGAGTTTCCTTCCTTGGGATTCTGAATTCCGTGCATGCTAACCAGTTGATTGCCTCAGACATTAATTATGCCAGATAACCTCCTGAGAAATGAAAAATATTTACCACCTGTTCTCCAACCACTCAGCTATACCCACATCACTGCCATCAAATTTCATCAACTGTACAAGAAGTTAAATCCTATACATAACCATAACACTATAGATACAATATCATGAGTAGTAAATGATTCATACATATACTTTAAAACATAGATGCATAACTGATTAGCTAACAATGAATGTTTTCGGAAAAACCTAAAAGGAATTGCTGTAAAACATCGTGGCTTACCATGGCAGTGGCCATCTTTTATGAAATAGCCAGGCCCACAGTTGGCAACACAGGCACCAGCTTTCAGCAGATGCGATTGATCTCTACATTGAACACAATCTGTCTCTGAAGGGCCGTGACATATCAAGCAGGACTTGTGGCAGGCTGAGAAAGATAAGTTTAAAAGTAGTTAGACATATTATGCAACTGTAGATATACAAGCCTCCACCTCCAAATTACCTTACAACTTCTTGCAGTTAGTCAACAGCATTACTCACTGGGTCTTGGGAATTTTATCAGAAACCAGTCACTGCCTTCTAAGCCACATGCCAACCATATACTATCCCCACTGAAATGGCAATTTACTCAATGTGAAGATCAAAATAATAAAGTCAGTTTTGTGAGCAAGTAATAGATATGAACATTCAATTGAAGGTACATTCCCCTAAATTTACTTTTTAACACCAAGAACAGTTTGATTTTGAACAGGGGACATCATTTAAAAATAACATTAACATTTATCCTTCTAAGTTATAAATGGTACATCAAGGACACACACAAAAAAAGGCACAAACCAAAATCCTGAAAGTGGACTGGAGTTACATGAAACAC
Organism: Hemiscyllium ocellatum; assembly: GCF_020745735.1. NCBI lineage: Eukaryota > Metazoa > Chordata > Chondrichthyes > Orectolobiformes > Hemiscylliidae > Hemiscyllium > Hemiscyllium ocellatum. The sequence goes on from NC_083401.1 coordinate 135,839,706, forward strand.
TGTATCACAATAGCATACATGAAACTTTACCCATAATTTTGTCACAAAAGGTAGTAAAGTGCCAAGAGTATACACTTAATCTAAAGTTTAAAAAGCTATTTTAAGCTGGATTGTTTGTACTGAACAGAATTAATCCAGTGCTCACCTATCTGTAACAGTGCCACACTTGATTATGTTAACTTGGTTCAACATTACTGCTTTAAACTTGACTAGCAGTATGATCTCTTGTCAGTTCTCTTGAACATTCAATATAACCAAGTGACCTTCATCTTTTACAGGCTGGGTTTACATCTTTAGAATGTTTGCCTTATTGATGATAAGGAAAATTGTAGGTGCCCACTAAATTCTGCTGAGACAGTTTAAACATTTCACTGTGGGATGTAAGCTGGCATAGCTGGCAAGGGCAGCATTTGCTGCTCACCTTACTTGACTTTGAGAAGGCGCCTTCTTGAACTGCTGTAACATATACGGTACAGATACACACACAAAGCTGTTAGCTTTGGAATTTCAAATGTTTAACCTAGTGACAGATGAAGGAACAGCTATATATATTTCCAAGTCAGGATGGTGTGCAACTGGAAAGTAATTTGCAGATGGCGCTGTTCCTGTGGGTCGACTGCCTTTGTTCTCCAAGGCAGTAAAGGTCGCTGGTTTGTAAATGTTATCCCAGGATCCTTGGTGAGTTAACATAGCGCATTTGTAGATAGTATACACTGCTGCCACTGTCTATCAGTGGAGGAAATAAGATGCTGAAGTTAGTGAACTGGGTGCCACTTGAATGGATTGCGTTATCCTGAATGCTGTCAAGCTCCTGGAGTGTTGTTGGAGTCGTAGTTATTCAGGCTAATTTCAACGAGAATTCCAACACACTCCTGGTCTGCACCTTGCAACTGGTGGAAAGACCTTAACAACACAGGAGTTGAGTGTCACACTGCATAAATTTCTAGTCTCTGGCCTACTCCTTGAGCCACACAAGACTGTTGAGTTCAGTTTCTTGTCAATTGTCATCCCGAGTATGTTAATAACAGGCAATTCAGTGCTAGTTATGCCACTGAAAGTGAAAGGAAGATGATTAGTTTCTCTCTTGTTGGAGACAACCAATTTTTCCATTTGGCTGGTGTGAATAATCGGAACATAGAAACAGCAGTAAACAATTCAGTTCCTTGAGCCTGCTCAGTCATTCAACAAGACCATGGTTGATCTGTGACCTGACTCCATGTGCCTGATGTTGCCCATATCCCTTGATACCTTTACTTTATAAGTACTTGTTTATGTCAGACGTATATATAACAATTGAATTAGCACACCTGCTATTTGAGAAAGTGTGTTCCAAAACTCCACTACACTGTGTGTGGAAGTGCTTTGGATCATTTCTCCTGAATGGCCTGGTCCAAGACCTTTTAACCAGTGGAAATAATTTATCTTTATCCATATTTCTTTTCTTGTTAATATTCTGAAAACCACAATTATAACCCATTAACCTTCTAAATTCTGGACAATAAAGGTCTATTATCTCCTCAAGAGTTAACTCTTGAAGTCACCCCTGTAAACCTGTGTCAAACTCCTTCCACGACCAAAATATCCTTACTAAGATGTGGTGCCCAGATTGCTCACAATACTCTCAGTGAGGTCTGACTATGGTTTTGTGTAACTGTGTCCCTATACTCCAGCTATTCAGCCAGTGTTCCATTAGCCTTCTTCACTATTTTCTGCACCTGCTCATGGATTTTCAAGAACTCTGTACTTAAACCCCTAAATCCTGTATTTGACTTATGCCTTATATATTAAAAAAAAACCTGATGTACCCTTTTTTGGTCCAAAATGCATAACCTCACTCCTGCTTATACTTACACTAAAATCCATCTGCCACAGGTTTGCCCATTCACCTAAACTATCAACATACTGTTATAATTTTATGCTATCATCAACAATGTATACAATAGTGCCCAATTTTATGTCACTAGCAAATTTGCATATTTGGCTTTTTATGCCATTATCCAAGTTGTTCATAGATACTGTGAATAATGGAGGACCGAACACAGATCTATGTGGGACTTGACTCGTCATAGAGATGTGCAGCACGGAAACAGACCCTTCGGTGCAATTTGGCTATGCCAACCAGATATCCTAACCTAATGTAGTCCCATTTGCCAGCACTTAGCCCATATCCATCTGAATACTTTTTATTCATGCACCCACCCAGAGGCCTTTTAAATGCTACAATTGTACCAGCCTCCACCACTTCCTCTGGCAGCTCATTCCATGCATGCACCACCCTCTGTGTGAAAAGTTGCCCCTTAGGCCTCACCTTAAACCTATGCCCTCAAGTTTTGGACTTCCCACTCCAGGGAAAAAACCTTTGTCTATTTATCCTATCCATGGCCCTCATGATTTTATAAATCTCTACGAAGGTCACCCTCAGCCTCAGCGGCTAAAGGGAAAACAGCCCCAGCCTACTCAACCTCTCCCTATAGCTCAAATACTCCAAACCCTGGCAATATCCTTGTAAATCTTTTCTGAACTCTTTCAAATTTCACAATATTCTTCCAATAGGAAGGAGACCCTAATTGCACGCAATATTACAAAAGTGGCCTAATCAATGTCCTGTTCAACCGCAACAATACCTCCCAACTCCTCTACTCAGTGCTCTGACCAATAACGGAAAGCATACCAAAAGCCTTCCTCACTATCCTATCTACCTGCAATTCAAGGAACTATGAACCTGCACTCCAAGGTCTCTGTTCAGCAACACTCCCTAGGACCTGACCATTAAGTGTATAAGTCCTGCTCTGATTTGTATTGCCAAAATGCAGCACCTCACATTTATCGAAATTAAATTCCAGCTGCCTTTCCTCAGCCCATTGGTCTATCTGATCAAGCCATCCTGCCAATTACTTTCCCATTCTTCGAACTCTGTTTCCTATCACTTAACCAATTTCCCATCCATGTTAGTAAATAGCCCTCAATTCTATGGGCTTCCACCTTAGCTAATCTTCTTTTGTGTGAGATTTTATCAAAAGCCTTCTGAAAGTCCATATAAATAACATCCATGGACTTACCTCTACCCCCCATCTTTGTCACCTCTTCAAAAAAAAAACTCTTGAGGTTTGTTAGGCATGTCCTCACCTCATGAATCCACGCTGGCTTTCACTGATTAACTAAAATTATTTAAGGTAATCAGTTAATGTACTGTCAATTATAGGTTCCAACAAATTCTCCACGGCGGATGTTAGGCTAACTGGGCCGAAATTCCGTGGTTTCCCTCTAACACCCTTCCAAAAGGGTGGCGTGACATGAGCAAATTTCCAATCCAGAGGTACAGCTCCTCAATCCAGGGAACATTACCAATACCTTAAGCATAAATTGTCAATGTGCTCTCATACCTGTGAGTGGAAGCAGTCAGGTCCTGGGGACTTGTCACTCTTTAGTTCTATTAATTCACCTACCACTGACAATTTACTGAAGCTAATTTTATTTAGACCCTGTCCTTTATCCTCTGTTGATTGCTTTGGCACTTGTAGCAAGCTATCCCCCTTTCAGCTATGAATATTGAAGCAAAGAAATCATTCAGCATGTCTGCTACTTTTTAAGGTCATTGACAATATCCCCACTCTCAGTTTTCAGTGGGCCAACAATACTCTTAAACCAGCTGCTTTCTCTTTATACAACCATAACATTTCTTCTTATTGCTTTTTATGTCCCTTACTGGTCTCCTCTCTTAAGCCTTTTTAGGTCCTTCTGTAAGCAGCTTTGCCATTTATCAGCTTAAGCTTGAATCTTTTCCAGATTTTGCAGCATATTCAGAATCTGAATGATCACAAATAACGCAAAACATTAGCAATCAGCGAACATTCTCACTTATGATGGAGAGAAAATAATTGATAACGCAGCTAAAGTTGGTTAAACCGAGGACATTACATCACTCGGGTGTTAGGGCACTTGTGGTGCAGTGGTAGTGTTCCTGCGTCTAATCCTTGAGGGCTATATGTTCCTGTTCCACAGCCCCTGAGGTGTCACAGCATCTCTGAACAGCTTACTCAAAAAAAAACTACCCTGCAGCATCTTGGAGCTCAGTTGTAGCGCGCCTGCCTCTAAGCCCGGAGGCCAGGGTCAAATCCAATCTTCTCCAGAAGTATGGCACAACATCACTGAACAGACCAATTAGGAGAAAAATAACTACAATATAACAGCTCTCATGTGTAGTGGGAGTATCCCTGAGGAACTTAGAACCAACATGTTCTAGAGTTGGGATGATCAGTCTTGAACTTCATAAATTTTTTTCTTTGTTCTATATATGACTCCAATCTGAGTACAGTGTCTCCTATTTCCATTGACACCAGTTTTGCGAGACATCCTTGATTCCATACTCAGTCAAATGCTGCCTCAATGTCAAGGACAGTCATTTACACCTCATTGCTTAAGGTCAACTCTTTTGTCCATGTTTGGAACAGACTACTATGAGAGAATGAGTCAAGTGGCAGAACCTAAGCTCCAAAACTGAACACTGAGACAGAATATTACTGAGTCAGGGTTTCTTGACAACACTGTCGATGGCATCTTCCAGCACTTCACTGACGATCAAGAGTATTCTGAAGGGGTAGTAACTGATGGGTTCAGATCTATTCTGCTCTATGTGTTCAGGACAAACATGGCAACTTTCCACATTGAGTAGATGGACGTATTAGTAGCTGTACTGGAACAGCTTAGCTAAAGGTGCAGCTAGTTCTGGAGCACAAGCCTTTAACAGTATTGCTGGAATGTTGTCATGGCCATAGCCTAAGCAGATGGGAGGTGGTAGAGAATGTCTTTCATCATTTAATACTATTTTATAGAGCTGGTTTCACGAATGATGACATAAGATACTATCAATTGACATTTAAAACTTGAACATAATTTGTAAATGAATATTTTAATGTAATTTTAACAAGTTTGAATAAGTTATTTTCCTTAACCTTGTTATAAAAAGAACAGACAATAAGATGGCAAAAATGTGCTATATCATCAGGGCAGAGAGTCTGACTGGAATCACGTACAACTTTCTTGCTCATTCATTATGAGGTTCCCACAGTTGTTGATGTAAAGCACCTTGTAAGGAATGCCACCATGTAACGGCTGAACCAATGTCTGAGCATTTTGTTTTACAAGTACAGAGCACTACAACATTATCATGCATCACAGACAACTGAATTCTTCACATTCATCATGGTTCCCCAGACAGGCAGCTAAAGCTGAGGCATAATCTCACTCTCAAATCCTCAGATCGCCTATCATAAGGAGAACAGCTGCTTCAGCATGTCTGATGCAATCACCAACCCATGCCTTCACTAGAGCAGAAACCCATGATATTCTTTCAGAGGAAGAGCTTCCAGACAGTTACTATTCTATGCTGCTAAAACATGAGCTAGAGGAATTGGAAAAAATAGAAAGGGGCATGAAGTTTACAGATATGATCCATTTCAAAGAATTGTGCACCTAACCAAGGCTGATAATCTCAATGCATGACTGTGGGAGTAACTGCCTTGCCAAAAGTCCTTCAGATGACATTTTAACTGACAGCAATGTCAGCTTTGGTGGATATACAAAAAATCCATTTCAGCACTATTCAAGAGAAGGAGAACCCTTTCCTGTTGCTTTGCCAAAATTAATTTTTCAATTAAATTCAGATTAACTAGTTATTCACATCATGTGCTGCTTATAAGGTTTGCTAAGCACTTCTGGCAGTCACATATGCCTACATAATCTTGGCTGGTATTAAAGCAGTATTCGACTGTCGAAAATGTTTTAGATAAGGTGTTCTACCATAGCCTGCTCAGGTGGATGTAGAAGATTTCAAGGCACCATTCAGATAAGAATAGAGCTTTCCTAATGTCTTAAGCTAAGTTTTCCTATTAACCAGTGCAGAATAATTGACTATTTATCTTAGCGATTTAGAAGGAATGCATGCAGTAATTAGCTACAAAGAATATGCACACACGGATTAGACTTCAAAATTAATTTAGTGGCAGTGGAATTATTTATACCTTTACGAGCATGTGAAATGCACTAAAGTCTTTTACTTCGATATAATAAGTATTAATAAAGCAAGTGTAATATATTTCCAATTTAAATGTAATTGTATGATTCTAAAGATTAAAAACATGATTTAAGTGAAGCAAAAATGCTGTGCAAGCAAGAGACTGAAAATAATTAGCAGCCATTTTGAGTCACATGGAAGTATTTATTGAATATTTGACATTGTTTTTTCTTGTACCTAAGCCCAAAATGAGCTATTTCACACTATGTTCAAGGTACATTCCAATTCAACTCAAATTAGATGTGGCATCAGAGTACTCAAAACATTAGACTCCACAAAACTACATCCAGTAGCTTAGAGGTGAAGGAGAAATAACAAAACTGCATTACTACATAAGGCTATCAATTTTTAAGAAGCATCTCAATGTGCTTCAGTTATTTCAAATATCACTGCAATCACTGCTGCTGAACAAGCACAGCACCTGTTTATCACATAACTAGGTCCCACAAACAGTTTTTAGATGAATGACAAATTAGCTTTTTTTGATCACATTGCTTGAGCTGGATGAGTTAACTTACCATAACGCAAAAAGCCACCAGAGTGGGTGGGTGTAGGGGTACAGAAAGGAATGCAGTGGTAGTAGGGAACAGTCAAGTGAGGAGATTGACACTGTATTTCTGCAGTGAAAAGCAAGTAATTGCTGTGTTGTCTTTCCAGTGCTCAGGTTCGATCTATCTGCTTTCGGCTGGAGAACTTCTTGCAGGAGGGAGAGGACATCAATATCAATTACATAGGCAGAAGTAGGAAAGAGGCTCTTCGTAAAACCTCAGAGGTAAACAACTCTGGATTACTAATTGCGTGCTTACCTGCATGTGATGTACCTTACTGGACCATCACAAGGTGCAGTTTCCAGTTGGCACTGGGAAAAGTGTAGCACTGACTTTGAGACAATGTTCAGAAAGGATGTAGCCACAGACACAGGTGTGGTCTGGTGGTTAAACAGCAACTAATGTCAGAGAATGAGATTGGATGATCAACGGAGTACGAGCCATGCAGAGTACAATGGGCACCATGGCTTTACGTTGCCAGTGAGGGGCATTGTCAGATTACTAATTGTTTCCTGGATACACAGCAACCTTTCAAAGATTGCAGAGATATAAAGGATATTGGTGTTTCCACATTGGTAGTACAAAGGTGTTCGCAGATGGAATGGTAAGATGGAGCCAGAATTGGATATCAGTGATGGGACGGGTTGGGAGATAATGGGACGAGAGAGTTTGGTGAAATACAGCAAGAAGGTTTGCTTGGCCTTGTAGTTTGGGATTATGGAAATGAGTGGTATAGTGGTGATATCACCGGATTAATAATCCAGGATTCCAAACTAAAGTTCTGGAGAAATGGATGAAGTGGCATATGGTGCATTGAGTTCGAATCCCACCATGATAGATAATGAAATTAAAAGTCAGTTAAATTCTGGAATAATGAGTTAGTCTGATGGCTACCATATAACCACTATTGATTATTGTAAAACCCAACTGCTTCACTAATGTCCTTTGAGGCAGGAAATCCTCAGTTGGCCCACGTTAGTGCAGACCCACAGCAATTTGATTGATTCTTAAACCATGGCAATTTGACTGCCTCATACCTTCTCTGTGGCTAGTTAGGGATGGCAATTAATGCTGGCCAAGTAAGTGATTGCTCACATCAAATTGATGAATAATAAAAAAAAATTTAAAATTCCCTCCTAAAAACCTGATATGACTCAGATCTACCAAAAGGATGTAAGATTCAGCTTGATGTTTCCATTGTCCATCAGTCTCAAACCAAAGGGCACTATTTTGAAACTAGGAGTCATACCTTTAGGCAGTTGAGTAGAATCTTCATCGCTGAGCATTGTGCAATTTTGGAACTCAAAGGGTAGTGAAAGTGGGGTCACTGGATAATTTTAAAACAGAAGTGTTTACATCCTTGTTGGGAAATAGAATCAAACATAATCAGGAGTAGGTGGGATTACAGAAGTTGAAACACAAAATATCAGCACCGATCTGGTTGAACATTGAAGCAGGTTCAAATGGCTGAACATTCATGCAACATCAACTAGCCACAAAAAGACATGACCCACTCTCACTAGTATCCTTACATATAGATAAGGAAGGACACCACTTCGACTGAGACAGCACATCCACCCTAGGACAAGCCAAACAGAGACACACACAAGAATTCCTAGAAGCATGGCATTCCAACCAGAACTCTATCAACAAACATATTGACTTGGACCCCACTCACCACCCCCTGAGAAAAAGAACAGGAAATGACATCACCAACATAAAGAAACCCAAACATATAAATAGAAAGCAGGAATCACCAGCAGTGCTTCGTCCGGAGGCTCACCAAAGATGTTACCTAGTATGGTGATGAAATGTCTGAAAATGAACCTTCCAGCTCAGTGAGCAAACACATATCCAGGGACCATCTGTATAAGGACCATCCTTATACAAAAAAAATACTTTACATATGGGGAAACCACACCAAAAAAAGTTTGATAATTTCCTTTTGATACTTAATAAATATTTTGTCAAGAGTGACAAAAGGACAATTCAACATGTGCATGAGCACAAGGTAGACATCAGACATCCCCACAATAGTTTGTTAGTGCCTGTGCTTATACAATTTATCAATTCAGTTTAAATCAAAAGGTTTTTAAAATATGATATTTCTACAAAAATTTTGTATTTCTTAGCTCTTTCTTACAACTGGAGAAAATTAGATTCACAAATCTGTATGAAGTATAGGGTAAAAAGTAAATCCAGGAAAACGAGATTCAAATGCCATATTTTCTTGTGAAAATCTTCCGCTTGATAGGCAGCCAAATAGAACCATGTTAAGCAGCTTAAAAACATTTAATGGAGCAAGACTTTTTTTTTAAAAAAGTTACTGACTGCATCTTGGCTTTGTGGAACAATGCCATCGAAAATGACACATGCACATTTCATTTATTGGAGGGTATCTGTGAAGTTGTCGTCTTCTCATATTTCAGTTCCAATTTTTAAAATCTTTTACGGCTTGCAAGAATTAACAGCTTCCTCCCTGAAGAACATATTGTTTTTAATAAATTATAATTTCTAAAGTATCATACATAGCCTTACAGAATTATGAATTGATATCATGGTTTGATGCCTGGGTTTTTTTATTATTTTAGAATTTAAATAAAACAAGGACAATGCAAACATTTGTAGAAATAAAAAATAACTAAGATGCCGTGACAACAATTTTGTACTGAAATGCATATCATTGAACAACAGACAGATGTTTATTGCATCTCACACAACAAAAGCAAACATGTGGTAGCAAACATTGGTTTTCACAGCCATACCTGAGCACTGCAATTGATCCTGGAACAGCCCCTCCCCACAGGAAGGTACACACTGACCAAACTCCATTAGCAGCGGCTCCTTACATGAAATGCATTCAAACTCATTTTGACAAGTGGCACATGTCTTGTCACAAGCTGCATTATAAAAACATAGTAAAGTACAAATTAGATCAGATGTTTCTTTGCAAAGGCCATACAGAAATAATTCAACACTCTTGGATTGGAACTAGTTAATGCCACCAGATCCTGTCCATCATCACAAGGTTCTTGTGAAACTGTATGAACACTATTCAAATCCCAATATGCATGAATCCAATGCAACTTTTTTTTTGGTTATCCTCCCTTGGCCCTAGCTGTGGCACTGAGGGATTTGGATATCCATGTATCTGAACTCAATAAGTTAGCAGTAAATAATTAGGAAGGCAAATATAATTTTTGTCTTTAATCCAAGAGGGATAGAGTATAAAAGTAGTAAAATCTTTCTACAACTATACAGTGCATTTGTGAAGTCACGTCTAGAGTACCGCTTACAGTTTTAATCTCCTTATTTAAGTAGGGACATGATTGCACTGGAGGCAATTCAGGAAAGATTCACAAATGTGACTCCTCGGATGAAGAGGATGTTTGTCCCGGGCTGAAGGAGTTGTTTTATGATGAAAAGTCGAGCAGACTGGCTCTAAAGCTTAGAAGAATAAGAGGCAACCTTATTCAAAAATAAAACATTTTGAGTGAGCTTGATAGAGTGGATGCTGAAAAGAATTTTCATCTTGTTTGTTGTAATCCAGAAAACCTTAAGATGGGAATCACAAGAAGCTATTTTCTCAGAGGGCTATTAATCTTTGTCATTTTCTTCCCTAAAGAGCAGTGAAGGCTGAGTCATTGATCTTTTTCAAGAGAGAGCTCAATAGATATTTGATTTACAAAGAAGGCAAAGATTATGGAGAGCAGGTAAGAAAGTAAAGTAAAGGACACAGCCAGACCTTATTATTGAATGGTGGAGTAGGCTCAGTGGGCCTACTCCTGCTTTATTTTTTTAAGTTCCTCTATTCACGTGGAATATGTTTTTTCCACTTCTGAGAAGATAAATTGCCTCTGCCAGTGTAACCTTGACAGCTTTTATAAACTATTTATGAGCAGGAGGTCAATCTGATTTTGGCTCCAACCACTTACGGAATATAAGCTCTGCAATTTCTTTGAAGAAGTAACAGTGAGGGTTTATTAGGATAGTGCAGTTGGCTTGTATATAGAGACATTCAAAAGACATTTAGCCAACAACAACTTACAAACAACAATCACCAAAAGCAGACAGACTGATTCTAGGGCAACTTTAAGCTCTGTTATTAAAGAAGATAATTCAATAAGAAGACTAATTACTTCACATTCTTGCCTAATCCAAATAACTTTCCGCCCCCTTGCTCATCAAGCAGTTAACTACCTCTACCTTAAAAAATGTTCACAGGCTCTGTCTCAGTCACGTGATCAGAAACTTCCAGGGACTCAAGTGAAGAGAAAATTCTTTTAAATGGGCGATTGTTTATTTGTAAATAATGACCCCATAATTATAAATTCTCCCACAAGACAAACCATCCTTTCCACATACACCTCAAAAAGATCCTACAGATTTTCATGTTTTAATCAAGTCACCTTCTACCCTCCTAAATTCCAGTAAGTTCAAGCCTACCCCCTGCCAACCTTTCCTCATAAGGCAACCCAACCAATCCAGGTATTAGCTTAGAAAAAGTTTTCGGAATCGTATCCAACAAATTAATGTACTTCTTTAAAGCACACAGTACTTGAGATGTCAACAATGACTTGTATCACTGAATAATACTGTTTATTTTCTACTCAATTTTATTCGCTATAAAGCATAACAGTTTATTAGCTTTCCTAATTCAATGTTGTACCTGCACACTAACGTTTTGCGATTCTGTACCAGGACACCCAGATCAATCTGCATTGCAAAGCTTTGTAATCTTTCACCATTTAGATAATATGCCTCTTTTTATAAATCTTTAATTCCAATTTTACATTTTCCACATTAATATACGATTTGACAGATCTTTGCCTATCCATGTAACCTATGTATATACCTTTGTCATCTCCTTTATGTCTTCTTCACAACTGACTATCCTGATTATGGTTGCGTTGTCAGTAAATTTAGCAATAATATGTTCGGTCCTTTCATCAAAGTCACTTGTATAAGTTGCAAACATTTCAAAACTTTTACATCCTTAAGTTTTTATTTCCACAATGGAGAACAATGCCCAATCACTCCATACTGACTTTTATCCATAATATGTATTAATTTCTCAAAAGATCTGTAATAATTTAGTTCAATTTGTGATTTCCATTTCACAAAACCACGGTCTTTCTGCCTACCTTCATTATTTCCTAAATGCTCCCCTACATCATTTTCAATATAACTATGATCCCAGCTATATTATTATTGGACAAGTCCAGTCCCAGACTGACACCTGGCTTGACAGATCACATTTTGTTTCTTTGGTTCTTAACAAGGGGTTCTTAACTTTGGTTTCTTAACTGAAACACAAGCACACAACGTTGCAGAATTAGTTTTAATTATGAAAAATGTTACAATGCAAAATAAATGAAAGTAAAATAATTTTTATTCTATTAAAATAATTAAAAGAACCCAGGCTGACAGCTTTGCAAACAATGGTCATGCTGTAAGAACTATTTACATAAAACACACTAAGATTGCAAAACACATACTAAAGACAGCACTCCATGAACCTCAACAGCATCTCAAATATTCAAGAAAATTTCCTTCTTTATCCCACATGAAATTTGACTGAGTTGTGATTTCAATTCTGCTCCTTAGAATTTGATACCCTTTTGATTCATTGTAAAACTGAGTTTAGATTTTCCTGTTCTCTGTTCTAAATTTCATGCATTTAATATTATATCACTGGCCCATTGCAAGAAATTCCTTAATAAATGGGAAAAATTAACTCCCCCGTTTGTCGTATTTCAACAATTCACAATGTTAAACACTGCTACCATATTGTGCCATAATAGTTCTGGTTTGAAAAAAATTAATAACCAATTTTTCAAGTTTTACTTCATATTTGCATTTTCTCTTATTCTGTCAGCTTCCCCACAGTTTCATCAGTGCAAACCGTTGCCCTTAATAGACCCTTACTATGGACCCAAAATCCCTCAGTCCTTCTAGAGCACCAAATCTAGTATGATCCAGAATATAATTCATATTGTTGATATTTACTGAAATGCATCACATCACATTTGCCAACACTGAAGAATATCAATCACTATTTACATCATGACCTTATCATTTTCACCCTTAGCAGCTTGCTTTAGTCTCATAAAGAACCAATTGTTGTTGAAGCCAAAAATCACACAACACAAGGTTATAGTCCAACAGGTTTATTTGGAAGCACTAGCTTTTGAAGTGCAGTTCACCATCAGGTGACAACCACCTGATGAAGGAGCAGCGCTCCAAAAGCTAGTGCTTCCAAATAAACCTGTTGGACTATAACCTGGTTTGAGAGATTTGTGTCTTTGTACATCCCAGTCCAACACCAGTATCTCCAAATCATAATTATTGTTGAGAATTCTCGATGTCATTCTGTTGAAAAGTATTCTTAAATCAACTATGGTGATTATTTCAAAAAATGAATTCAGTAAATTTTGTCAATAATGATCTGTTCTCTACCTATATGTGTTGCAAGTTCATGTTTACCTAAAAACTGAAATCCCTGTGAGCAAAAATTTTAAAAGCAAGTCTGCAACTACTTAGATCTTCTCTTTTAAAACCACTGCCAACATTACAGCTGTCCAGCACATATCGGCACTAGGTAGAGCTCCGGACTATTCAAGATTTAGTGGCTACACACAAATTAACTAATGGTTCCTACAGAACAAAAGAATGAGTGAAATTTCTTGACAAAGTTGATGCTCATCTTAGACATTTTTGTAAATCACAAAAATAATGAGTTTTCCTGAAATACATAATGAAAAAAGGGTGAAGCTTTACTGTTAAAAACATCTGTTAGATTAGACAACACAAGAGATGAACCAGGTATAAGTAGTATCACCACATATATTCCCATTTTCACAAAGGAGAAACAAAAAATTGATATTAGGAATTCATTATTTTGAGACTCCAACAGCACAGTGGTTTAATTATTATCTTAACCAGGAGAACTTGTTCATTGAACATATGGCTTGGCAAAATATTCCACATTGAGCCATGCAAACTACTTCAGTCAGCATAGGTTCCAGGTGCTTGAAATATCCTCGAGTATTCTCAGTGTTACAAGTGGGAATTTCAACACAAACAGAGGGTTCAGATCTATACATCACATACCTCTACAGAGTCCACCTTCTTTGTAGAACCCAGGCTGACAGCTTTGCAAACAACGGCCATGCTGTAAGAACTTGCTCTTATCAGAGCAGATGTCACAATGATCAGGAGAATGTGTGCATGTCAGGCAATCGGCATGGCACTGAACTGAAAAATAAATATTAAAATCAAATCACCTGAATATTTGCAATAGTTCAACAACATATGCCCACAGAAATTCTGGGGTCAAACATTGCCATGCCAAATTACAGAGAGTAAGGAGTGAGGTAGTTGTAGAGACATTGTTACTGGGAACTAAATTTGGAGAGTAACTTTGTGAGAGTGAGGAGTATTGGATACTGTGAACTGGGGAGGATGGAAGAACAGACTGGGAAACGTCTATGTGAAAAGGAGAACGGGCAATGCCTTTATGAAGAGAAGAGGTACCAGAAAGATAGGCAGTGAGGAAAATGTGTTTCATTGTCCGGTTGAGAAACCAAATATATTTGGTGTGTTTGTAATTTAAAAAGTTATAAATTATGAATTCTATAACTGTCAAACTTAATCAGCCTGCTACTGTGTGTAAATTTTCAATTGCCCCGGAGATCCATCACACTACCAAAGAAATAAACAAAGAATTTGCAAACATATGTTCCACTGCACTTTTACTCTAATTATTTGTGGAAACTCTCCCTATCTATTGCTTGAATAGCATCAGAACGGAACTAGAAACAATATAAATAGCCAATTCTACAATTGCTTAAGGAATTCTGATTTAGTTGCTGAATGGAGATTTGAAATGTCAGGCACCTGCATGCACTGCTATGGGAGATCAACATGAACATTCTCAAGCAGCACAAAAAGGTTGGCGAGCACCTGAAAAACAGGTTCACAATTACGGCAGGACCACATTTGAGAACCCACATGGTCTGGCACAATGGGCCCCTTTTCCAGGGTTAATAAGAACATGCCAAGGTATGTATCATGTACAAAGTGATGGACATACCCACAGGAGCCCATGATGTTGAAACAACCAATTAATCTTGCAGTGAGATAGCTGGAAGGTTGTAAAGGCTAGTGATTTACTGTATAATGATGGGGAAATAAAAGTGCTGTAAACTAGAAAGTCAATTTTACAAATTCCTGATTCTGACATGGAGTTTCACTGGTGGTGGCATATATAGGGAATTAGAGCAACAGATTTCAGTCCAATTTGCAACTTGGTCTTCTGGTGGTTGTCAATCCAAGTTGTGGACACAAATATTTAAGATTTCCGCAATTTCTTTTAAAATGTGAGTTTGCCTTTAAAAATATGCTTTTACCAGATATGCCAATGCTTACGCTCTCTTCTGTAAGATAGGAAGCTCGGCATGGATATCATGGTGTTAACGAATCCAACAGACATTTATTACAACTATCTATTATGGAGAATTATTACATTCCTTAGACATGTGTCTGGGTTAATGTTTAGCTGCTGATTTACATCAGAGGAGCATAAGTCTACTTAAGCGTTATGCTTCAACTGATCCAAGATAAGATGGTTAGCACTGCTGTCTCACAGCGCCAGAGACCCCGGTTTGATTCCAGCCTTGGGCCACTGTCTGTGTGGAGTATGCACATTCTCCCCTCTACTGCATGGGTTTCCTCCGGGTGCTCCCGTATCCTCCCACAATCCAAAGATGTGCAGGTCAGGTGTACTGGTCATTCTAAATTGCCCATCTACGTCATTTTATCTTTGAATTAAATATAAAATTATCTAGATTTCCCATCAGCAGAGTTGTGTTATGTAGATTTTCAACCATTTCTCGAGTGATCCCCTTAATTGCCCAATTTCTAAAATGCATTGGATTTTTTTCATGCATTTAACTTTTAAAGGATTTCTCTGTTAAAGATTAAACTTGGATCCAGTACAACAAGGTAGAATACTGTAACTTATACCAAAAAAACATACTTGTTCCTTGTTCAAGGTATTTGAACACATCTGACCATTTACTTGGGCAGATGTATAAAAATTCCTGGTAGAAAGTGAGATGCTGAGACCAGCACAGCCACTCACAAGGCTGATCGAATGGAGTCCACAGGAATTACACTGACTCCAGTAGGATTTCTAGGTAATTTTTTCCTAGGCCAACATGTCATCATTATTTTAAATCAAAATATAGAAGCATTGACAATCTATTTTACAAGGCTGTCAGGAAAATTATGATTTGAATTTACCATGTTGATTGTCAAATAAAATTCACATGTATTGTCGTTTTTCTATAAAAAACGTATAATTTTGGTCAGTTAAAATGTTCAGTTGCTAAACTCAAACACTTTAAATAGACATAGATAATCATTCTGCTACCATAAGTTTCAATCATAACATCATTTCACATAATTCTGATCCTTCTTTATACCATACCCCTGTAAAATAAATGGCTTTGCACAACATGTAGATGTTTTTAATAACTGAATGACTTAATTTTGTAATCATTCAGCTTCTAAGTAACTTAAACAAACTCAATGTTGAACATCTTGTTTTGGAGCACAATAGTATAACCATGGAACCAAGGCAATACTGTTTTAAACTTGGCATTCACAGCTTTATTTTAGAAGTCTTTATTTACATTATTAAAGGAAGTGACATGCTTGGGTGGTCAGGGACACACACAATGATCTAAGTACAGACTTGCAACATACACTTCTGCCAGCAGTGCTTTTCTTAAACGTAAAAAACAAATGTGGATATTTGCAAATGATGTGGGGCCAGGAGGTAAGAAGGATAATCTGCAGTTAGGTTGTAACCATCTTTCTGAAATGTTTGAAATAAAATTCATATTACAAATTTTTATCATGTAAAATTCTTCACTTATTCATATTTTTCTCCAATCATTCTTAACAAAGTCTCCCTGCCAGAGATATACAAACCTGGTTGGCATTCTGGGCAACATTCTCCCTTTATTTTGACAGCAAGGGTTCCAACAGGGCACAAAGGGCAGGAGCGCTTATAACAGATCACCTGCGAATTTCTGCATTCACATTCTTTACAAGGCCCTTCCTTCCATTTTTCTCCATTCTATTTTTAGGAAAGATTTTTAAAATTATGAAGCATTTTATCAACAAATTATTTGAATCTAAAATTTATCCAGAAGTCAATATGCATAAGAAGTACTGACATGGCAAATGTGTTACTTCTGTTGTGATATTAGGCAATTTATCCCATACTGTACTGCATTAAAAGTAGCAGACCAAACATTAAATGGAATGACATGGATAACATTCTATGCCTATGAGAATCCCCTTAACTACCATATTTGTGACATTACATTTGACTTGTCTTAAAAGAAGAACTGGAATCTTTATTGCTTAGGATATTAAAATGCTTCTCATTTCAATCTCTATTCAGGAGAACTGCTCTCACCTTATATAAAGGCAGCAGATGTCAACAGCTATAAAAGACAAAGATAACTACTCTGAAAGGAAGTATAAATAGATGTGTGGATTTCTTGGTAAAACAGCAATAATCATAAACATAATCCCCACAGTTGCAGCATAAATACTTTGTGATAAAAAGGTATTTGGACTACTTAATCATGGTGAATCTGCAACTGGCTTTTGGTATAATCTCAAAAGAATCTACAGCTCTCTGTTGCCTCTCTGCAGATGGACAGTTTAAGAACCTTCATCCAAACAGCTGCATTGCTGATTAAACAAGTCTTCTTTCACCTCTGATAGTGCTTTATCGTGAACTGCATTTTTACTCAAATACTGAATGACCCAGATTGTGATCCACGTACCTGCAGATGTTTTTCACCTTTCAAATCTGAATGATGTGCCTGAGGCAAAAGAAAGCAATTAGATACAAATTATGCACAGAAGTTAAATAACATTTTCTTCCGTTATAAACATGAACTTCAAGGTGGTCATTTGTCATTTTCAGCAAGTAGTTGCTCATCTGGTGGAATGCATCGTTCACTCATTTAAAAAACCATGCAGTTTTTTTTCTACCAAAATCAATGGAATGTTAATTGGGTGGATTTTTAATCAGACATTGCTGCATTTGATTTGATTACCACTCATGGTAAAAATGAAATCTTACATCTTTACATATTTCATACTTTCAAGACAGGTCTGTGTTTTCAATTATTTTTTGTACATCCTTACACAAAGGCTTTTATATTGGGAGAAATTGGTGACAGGTCACTAAGTACAGAATGTTACTACACTTCTCGACTCAACAAGGTGCATTTGCACAGACTATTTTGTTGTACAATACTTCCAAATTATGCTTTTAACTCTGCTGCATGTTTGCACAGTAATGTGCATTATAAATTGTTTATACGTCAAAAACTTAATTTATTTTTTCTTTCACTGACCAAAGCCTTATTCTGGAAATTGCAAATTTGGCCTCATATAAATCATCAAGTGGATCAACAGGAGGAGAAATTTCAGCAAAATATACGGAACTAATATCACAAACTCAAAATGCCATGTTACAATATTGCTCAGGACAGATTTTTAATAAAGCAACCATGAAAATATTTCTTTCAAGATTAAATATCTGATAAAAATCCTTAATAATGTTTCATTATTAACAAGGAAAATTACTGAAACAAGTCGAGAACCAAACTAGATTTTTTTGGTAGCATTTACCATGACAGATTTCCCTGATTAAAGCATATTTCGCCATATCCAAGCAAATTAAAAATGAGGCAGCAAGGGTTACATTTGATAGGATTTATTAAGGTAATTGATTAAATAAACCAGCCAAAACAGCTAACTTAGAATACGAGGGTTGCTATTTTTTATTGGATTGCATTCAGGACTAACAGCCACACTATATTGTGCCAAAGAACTGCAGAAATTTCCCTTCCTCTGAGGGCGAACACCCTCAACCATTTTCTAAATTGTTAAAATTATCAAAACTGTCCATCTGTGTCCTGGTGGTTACATCTATTTTATTGGATCAACCATGTGACACTGCAGTTGTCCCACAAAAAGTAACTCAACCCCGTACTTCCCAAATTCTATCATGTGCAAGGCACAAATCATGAGTGTGATAGACTACTTTTCACATGTCTGGATGAGTGCAGCTCAAACATTCAAAACAAAATAACCCTCTTCATCACCACCCTATCACTTCATACATTGACTTCCTTTAGCACTGCTACCAACGCGTCAATGTATACCTTGCACAACATAATAATGCATAAACCTAACTAGACTTTTATGATAGCAGTTTCCAAACCTGCAGCCTCAACCACCTTGAAAAATAAACACAGCAGGTGCATGCTAACACCGCGTGCAAGTTCTTCAAGTCAAATGCCATCATGTTTTGTGAATGTAGACTATTCTTTTATTAGCACTTTGCAAAATTTGGACAGGCCTCCTTAACTGAAATACGAATGCAATGATACGACATGAACTGCAGCAACTCAAGAAGCTGGCTCATTACAAATTTGTTAAAAGCAACTTGGAATGCTCAATAAATGCTGACCTTGTCAGCACTACCCATATCTCATAACAAAATAAATGGAAAGCTTTACCAATTTCACGTGAGCAATCAAGGAATATTTTAAAGACCTTCCATTATTACTGCATTGTGGAAATCTGCCTCTAAAGTACGTGTGGAAAAAAAAGTGGAGGTAAAGGCACTTTCCAGTTAGCTTCAGCATTGAACAGCCTATTTCCAAAAGCACTACTAAAACAGGGACAACTCTTGTCATGCTGAGCTGAAAATGTGTTGCTGGTTAAAGCACAGCAGGTCAGACAGCATCCGAGGAACAGGAAATTCGACGTTTCGGGACGGAGCCCTTCATCAGGAAGGGCTCCGGCCCGAAACGTCGAATTTCCTGTTCCTCGGATGCTGCCTGACCTGCTGTGCTTTAACCAGCAACACATTTTCAGCTCTGGTCTCCAGCATCTGCAGACCTCACTTTTTACTCTTGTCATGCTGACCAATGCACATGAAGTGTTAGGTACATTTGTTTAACTGAAGCTGTTTTTGGATTGTTCAATATCTTTGTGCTCATGTGGACTGCCCTTCAGTGTGGTCTCGCACAGCCAGTGGCTGGAAATACCAGTTTCTAGAGGGCTTTCCAGGCTGCCTGTCTTCTTAAACACCAGCAGTTTTATGTTTCCCTTGTAATTGCAGAACAAACCTCGTCTGTCAGGAAAAGCTACATCTCTATCAAGCAACGATGGATGCATCACAAGACATAGATTTCGAAGCAGCAAGATCCTGAAACTGCATAATTATTGCTGATCCAGTATATAGCAATACTGAGCAGCTTTTAATTTCTATATGTAGTTATTGATATGCAGCAGACATTTACCTCACTGCTTACTCCCAAAAGTTAACGATTTTAAGAAGCAAATAACTAAGCAGGAGAAAATATATATGAAGAAGAAGCATCAAAGGAAAGCCTAGTGAGCACAAAGACATCATTCAACATGAGGAGAAAGTCAGGATTGCAGATGCTGGAGATCAGAGTCGAGTGCTGAAAAAGCACAGCAGGTCAGGCAGCTGAGAAGCAATAAAATTGATGCTTCGGGCATCAACCCTTCATCAGGAATTCCTGACGAAGAGCTAATGCCCAAAACATTGATTCTCCTGCTCCTCGGATGCTGCCTAACCTCCTGTGCTTTTCCAGCACAACACTCTCATCATTCAACATTAGTGAGAATAAAATATAATTTAACTGAAACTCCAAGTATCTTGTTTTTTTTTGATGAATCAGAATTAAGCTGCAGTGATAGTCATGGAATTTGAAGACCAGAGAGGACCACTTGAGAGGGTACTTTACTGTCAAGGGGGGTGGGCACATGTAGCTGTTTGACACACTGGTCAACTTGAAGTGATTAAATAAATGTATTCTAGTGTGCTGCTTATACTATATAAGCAGCTCCCTGTGCAAACAAGTGTACAATCTCCTGAGTGACACTCATTTTCCAGTATGCCCCATGCCATGTTGAAAAGGAGAGAGACTCAGCAGGTGACAATAATTTTGGACAACTTTAACAGTTTGTATTGCAGCACTTCCCACAAGGTTCCAGGCATCTAAAACTTTTCTTCAAGATTCTTACAATCTAGCCCATTCAAGCTCTTGTAGTCATGTCTAAGTTGTAATACTGTTCTTCCAGTCTTATGTATTAATCTATCAATTGGGTAAGCTATTATGATGGGTGGAACTTGGGATGAGTAGTCATCCCCTTCTCTTGCTGGGAATGAAAATAATGAGAGGAGCATGGATGGTTGAAAATGAATAACTGCCAGGACAGTGGACGTTCATTGAAAAATTCCATAATCATTAGTCACATATTTGCTGCATCTATATGCGATGGAGTGGCATTAGGATAGGTGATTCTGAAACTACATGTGTTCCATTCATAATATCTCACCAACTAATCAGCCTTAATGATGTTGGTCAAGGGATATTTTGTTGTCCTCCAGTTCTTTCTTGAAGGATGCCATGAGATCTTTTATGGTCAACTGAGAGGAGATTAGGTCTTGCTTTAACATGTCAGCTGAAAGACAGTGCTTACAGCAGTAATGAATTGTTAGCCTATATCATGTGCTCAAATGCACAGCGAGGCTTGAATTCATAACCTTCTCAGTCTGAGACAAATGTGTGACCACTGGACCAAGGTTGACACCTGTGTGCGTGAATACGCTGACATAAGAGGGTGTTAAGAACTAAGTTAGACATTTAACTAACAGAATCAGATGTCAATGGTTTATAATTGTTTACCTGTAGTTAGAAATTATTTGCTTACAATAAATAGTAATTCTTGTTAAGTACAGGAACCTGGCCCATGTTTTCTATTAACCCAAATCAATCAGATAGATAAATTGGGGATTTTGCATATTTTAATAAAATGTTTAACTATTGTGATTACTTCAGGAATGGAGGCTTGATTTCCAGTGTGTTACCTGAATGAGAAGTAACAATAGTTAAATCTACTTCAAGGAGGACTCTGAGTGGCCAGAACGGGAATTTGTAGAGGTTGGGTGTTCCCATGTATCTGCTGCACTTGTCCTTCTAGATGGAAATGGGCATGAGTTTTGAAGGTGTTGCCTGAGGATCTTTGTAGTATTTCTACAGTAGATCTTATAGATGGCATACACTGGTGCCACTGAGCATGGTAGAAGAGGGAGTGGTGTTTGTGGATGTGGTTCCAATCAAGCGGGGCTGCTTTATCCCTTGATGATGTTGAGTTTCTCGAATGTTGTTGGAGCTGCAACATCCAGGCAAGTGGGGAGCATTCCATCACACTTCTGACTTGAGACTGAGAGAGTTGGAATAGCTCAATCAGGGAAGATTCTGAGAGGGTGGTACGTGTATGGAATGAGCTGCCAGAGGAAGTAGTGGAGGCTGGTAAAATTGCAACATTCAAGATGCATCTGGATGGGTATATGAATAGGAAGGGTTTGGAGGGATATGGGCCGGGTGCTGGAAGGTGGGACCAGATTGAGTTGGGAAATCTGGTTGGGATGGACGGGTTGGACCGAAGGGTCTGTTTCCATGTTGTACATCTCTATGACTAGAGGGAGAGGTGATTTGAAATTTTCTTACTGTTTTTCTCTTCCCACTGTACATAGATGGTTATTAATTTTTCTTCTCCTTTTTTAAATAATCTCTTAGCTAAGCCTGGAACTGCTTATTTTCCTGATGTTACAAGCAATCTGACAAATAAAGTTCAATGCTATATAGTTTAAAAATGGCTCAGACAAACTAGGTATTTCAGTCATGTGAATGAGGCACTGGGTTGAGATATTCAGCTGACAATTTGACTTTGATGTTCCTTTATAAGAAACCATTGTGTTTTGTAGTGGATCTGTATGGAAGCATTTGCCCCAAGTCAGGCAACAATGGGTTTCAATGGCCTCCTTTGTTTGTAACATCTGAGCCACACATCCTGTCTAGTAATCATTCATGTTTATTGGCTGTTCATACAAGGACAGTCACATTCCAGGAGGTAATGAGCTCACATCTGATGTGGTATTTCCTTGAAACGTATGGAAGCAGAGAATTTGCTCATTCTGAAATCAACAGCAGTCCATTGTAAAACAGTAATTAAAAAGACAATATAGTTTTTTTTTAAATCATTCTCTTCCTCACCTTGGGCTTAAACCTATAATGTTCTCCTTTATTTCATTTGTTCAATTGTTTTCATGAATACATTGTTTTTACTTAAGGAGACACACTTCGACATTCAATCTTTGGAACTGGAGATTGGATATACATATTAAAATCTCAGATAACGTGTTACTCCCTGTTGCAGGGTCAAGAATGTCAGGGTGCAAGTGCAGACTACTCTGAAAAGGGAGAGCGCCCAACAGGAGGTCGTTGTGCACATTGGCACCAGCAACATTGGGAAAGGGATGGCATTGGTACCAGCAACATAGGGAAAGGGATGGAGGTTCTGTAGAGGGAATACAGGAAACTAGAAAGGAGGTTAAAAAAGTAGGCCCTCGAGGTTGTAATATCTGGACTACTACTAGTGCCATGTGCTAGTGAAAGAAGGAATAGTAGGATACAGCAGATGATATGTGCGGCTGAGGAACCAGTGCAGGGGGCAAGGAGTCAAATTTTTAAACCACTGGGATCTCTTCCGGGGTAGAGATGACTTGTATAAGAGGGACTTTTATAGGTGACTTCACCTGATGAAGGAGCAGTGCTCCGAAAGCTTGTGATTTCAAATAAACCTGTCTGGCGTTATGTGACTGCAGACTTTGTCCACCCCAGTCCAACACAGACACTTCCACATCATGAGTATAAGGGTAGTAGGAGTATACTTAAGAAGGAAATCGGGAGGGCAAAAAGGGAGTACAAGATAGCTTTGGCAAATGGAATGATGAAGAATCCAAAGCAATTTAAGTATGTTAAGGGCAAAAGTGTAGCTAAGGAGAGTATAGGATCCCTTAAAGATCAACATGCCATCTATGTGTTGAATATAGGAAACTGACGAGATACCAAATGCTTTTCATGTCAGTATTTACCATGGAAAATGACATGGAAGCTAGGGAACCTGGGGAAATAAATACTATTGTCTTGAAAAGAGCTCATATTAAGAAGAGGCGGCGCTGGACATCTTAAAATGCATAAAAGTGGATAAATCCCGAGGAAGTGATCAGGTGTTCTCCAGAGTGTGTCAGAAGCTAGGGAATGATTGCTGGGCCCCTTGCAGAGATACTTGCATCATCGATATCACGAGTCAAGTGCCAGAAGATCAGATATTGGCTAATGTGGTGCCATTACCTAACAAAGGTTGGAAGGAAAGGCCAGCAAACTATAAACTGGTGAACCTTACATCAGTGGTGGGTAAATTGATGAAGGGGATTCTGAGGGACAGAATTTACATGCATTTGGGTAGGTAAGGACTGATTAAGGATAGTCAACATGGATTTGTGTGTGGGAAATCATGTCTCACTAACTTGATTGTTACTTTTTCAAAAAAACTCCGAGATTGATGAGGGCAGAGCGGTAGACATTTTATACATAGATTTCAGCAAAGCATTCAACAAGATTCTGAATGGTAGACTGGTTAGTAAGGTCAGATTATATTGGATCGAACAGGAGCTAGTCAATTTGAATAGAAGCATGGACTATTTTCTAAATGGGGAGAAAATTCAGAAGTCTGAAGGGAAGAGACTTGGTTGTTCTAGTCCAGGATTCTCTCAAGGTAAACTTGCAGGTTGAGTCAGTAGTTAAGAAGGCAAATACAATGTTAGCATTTATTTTGAGGGGACTTAAATATAAAAGCAGGGATATACTTCTGAGGCTTTATAAGGCTCTGGTCAGATTACATTTGGGATATTGTGTGCAGTTTTGGGCTCCATATGTCAGGAAGGATGTACTGGCCCTGGAGGAAGTCCACAAGAATGGTCCCAGGATTGAAAAGCTTATCATGTAAGGAATGTTTGAAGACTCCGGGACCATACCTGACAGAGTTTAGAAGGATGATGGGGATTTCTAATTAAAACTTCTAGATTGCTGAATGCATGGAGAGAGTGGATTTTGGGAAGATGTTTCCATTGGTAGGAGATGTTAGGATCCAAGGGCACAGCCTTAGAGTAAAGGGAAGACCTTTCAGAATGGAGATGAGGAGAAACTTCTTCAGCCAGAGATTGGTGAATCAGTGGAATTTCCTGCCATAGAAGGCTGTGGAGGCCAGGTCATTGAGTATATTTAAAACAGGGATAGATAAGTTCTTGATTGTCAAGGGGATCAAGAGTTACAGGGAGCAAGCAGGAGAATGGAGATGAGAAACTTATCAGCCATGATTGAATGGCAGAGCAGACTCAATGGGCTGAATGGCCTAATTTATGCTCCTATGTCTTATGGTTCTGAAATTGGCTTGAAACGTAAGAGGCAGAAAGTGGTAGTGGGGTGTTGCTTTTCAGACTGGAGGTCTGTGCCTCAAGGATCGGTGCCAAGTCTGCTGTTTTTCATCATGTATTTAAATGATTGAGATGTGAATACAAGAGCCGTGGTTAGCAAGTTTGCAGATAACACCAAAATAGATCACTATTTCAGAGTACAACGGGTCCTTGATCAGATGGGCCAATGGGCTGATGAGTGGAAGATGGAGGTTAACTTAGATAAATGTGAGATAATGCATTTTGGTAAGGCAAACTAGGGTAGGACTTACAGAGTTAACGCCGGGGTCCTTAGGAGTGTGGCCCAATAAAGAGACCTAGGGATGCAGGTGTGTGGTTCCTTCAAAGTAGACAAGGTGGCAAAGAAAGTATGTGGCACGCTTGCTATAATTGATCAGAGTGTAGCAGTTGGGATGTCATGTCGCAGCTGTATAGGACATTGATTAGGCCATTCTTTTAGAATACTGCATACATTTCTGGTCACTGTTCTATCGGAATAATGTTGTTAAACTTGAGAGGGTTTTGATAATATGTTATTGGGACTGGAGAGTTTAAAATTATAGGGAGAATAAGTTGGGGCTATGTTCCTTGAAGCTTGGGAGGCTGAGGGGTAACCTTGTAGAGGTTCATAAAATCATGAGGGGCATCAATAGGATGCTGCTGCAAATGTGTTGCTGGTCAAAGCACAGCAGGCCAGGCAGCATCTCAGGAATAGAGAATTCGACGTTTCGAGCATAAGCCCTTCATCATCAATAGGATGAATAGCCAAGCTCTTTTTCCTCGGATGGGCGAGTCCAAAACTAGAAAGCATAGGTTTAAGGTGAGAGGGGAAAGATTTAGAAAGGTCCCAAGGGGTAACTTTTTCATAGGAAGCGGTCGTGCCTGGTATAATTACAACATTTAAAAGGTATCTGGGATGGGTATATGAATAGAAACAATTTAGAAGATATGGGCCAAATGCTGGCAAAAAGGATTAAGTCGGATTGGGATGTCTGGTTGCTGCAGATGAGTTGGACTGAAGGGTCTGTTTCTATGCTCTATGACTACCGACCAGAGATCCAGATACTCAAACTCCAGGAAGCAGTTGCAGAGTTGGATTGTTGGAATATATTAATCAATGCAGCAGCACCACTCACCCAATTGTCAGCAATAATTGTGCAGTTGAGCAAAATGCAATCAGAAAGCCTCCTCTCTTTCTCCCCCGGAACCTCTATCATCCACCTGACTTCAGCCCTTTTTTTCAGTCTGTACATCTCTTCAGTCCTTAGTATGGTTGGCTTTGGTTGGGAGTCCTCCATTCTCAGCTCTGTCTCCTCCTTTGGATATTCTCCATTGCACACTCATTACCTGGATAATTATGGCTCTGAACTAAGTTTTACTCCTCTGAAAACAGAAGCAATGCTATGTTATGTGGAGGAGGAAGGGGGCATGGAGTGGCATATTATGGCAAATCTTGTTGGCTGCTGCCAAAATCTGGATTTCTTACAAGTCAAATTCCTTCCTAAATCACTGGTGACAGCACCAGCATGATCAGAAAGTGTCAATCAGTGTCTTCTGGAATTAAAAAAGAATGTTTGAATACCCTGAGATGCATCAAGTTCCAGCCCAGACCTGCAAGTTCAAAATGTAGACAACAGCTTTGACATTCGGTATGCTTTTATGCAAAGAATATCAGGAGTTTGCAAGCAAAACCAATAAAGTTTGTGCATTTGACCTACATAATCACTCTGGGTTTAATGTAATCTAACTATACCTTCGTTAGGTCTGCTTTACCACAATCAGTTAATATGCATGCACATAACTATACGTGGATTGAAACATCCTCCATTTGGGTTTTTATATACATATTGAAAGGGGCTCACCTCTTTAACTTGCTCTTTATAAGTACAGTAACTGCCAAGTGACACACATTCAGGACAACATTTTCCAGCTAAATGAAGCAACTCCTCACCCTGCAGAAAATAACAAACATTTTCTCAAATCAGATAATAATTTACATATATTATACCATAAGTGTGAAAATGTGGACTGGCAAAGAAACACAGTAATATAAATTATTTAATCCCAAAATCCTTGGAGATCTGCTTCATTGCAGAGTGTGAACATCACTAAAGTATGGGCAGGATAGGTTTTAATCATGGTTTGGGTTAAATTTTATTAAATGAGCTCCAAGCACAAAGATACCACACTGTGGTATCAGTGCTGGGTGAGCTGAGAATAGAATGTTAATTACTGAACAAGTGCCAAGATATATTTTGAAGATGTCCAGAGTCCCAATGAAAAAGACACTTCAGCATAATGAAAACCTAAAGAGATAAAGAAACCAAAATTCCGGAGGCCAATCTTGGCTGATCGTGCATGTGGAAAGGTCAAAGAACAATTAGCATAATATTACGAATGAATAATTCTAAGGGTAATTGAAATGTGGCCTGTGTTGCCCATAATATGTTTGAATATTAACGCTGCATGTTTACACTGTATCTATATGCACTGTAAACGCATTTACTTTCCACAATTTATCATATAAAAAGTGATAGTACATTAGATGTAGGAACTTTTAAGTAGTTTTGATGAAGCCTTTTTAAGCAGTCAGAAGACTATTCATGGTAGTTAACTAATTGAGTGTGCAAGTGACATTAATCTCATAACTTCTGCACGTTTGGCTGGTGTTCGTGAATATATAAATCAAGATTATCAATTCAACATCTTTTATTGAATTCAAGGACCTGTACTGAAATGAAGGATAATGGTTCTCCCAAACCTGAATGGAACTACTCAAAGTGTGTGATTGGCATAATTTAAATTGTTCTGGTGAGCAAACTCCGTCCCATGACATTATCATTGCCTAGCAGAAAATCAGTTCAACATGCTGTTGAGCTAGCCAAATGTTCTTCAATGGCTCAGGAAATAATAACATTATAAACCAATCCACTGTGACTGAATACTTTCTCTTCTTAAGATGATGACACTCACAGCAGCTGAAGCCTCTGTTGAACACTAAAATGCTATAACGGGCATAATTCCCAATTTAGTGCTCACATAGTCAGGAGCAGGTTGGGGGTTGCAGAAGGAGGGTACCAAACCCCCAGCCTTCCAAATATAGCTTAGTCGTGATGATCCAGAAAACAGAATCCATGTTAATTTCAAATACCTGCTCCCTCACAAATGCTCTAAGTATACTGCATTTCTCTCTGATGAGTACTGGTTCTTCAAACATAGTTTCCATCTCTAAATGTGCTCCAAAACACAATGTTCCAGTTTAAAACTATCCACAGGGAATTAAGATTGCACAAAGATAATTTCAAAGTAGTAGCTCATAATTTATTGAGCAAAGATCTTTGTTTGTCTACTGACAAAAAAAACCTTCAACTTCCTTCAAAAACATTTTTTTTTGCTATGAACTGTTATTGATATCAAATCATCGAAGATACTTTTAACCGTTCTTGAAAGATCTTCCTTTGCTTGTTTAACAATGCTTTTGATAAACTAATTACGAAGTTCAAGAGGGAGAAGCTAAACTAAAGTCAGCTGCTTCCATCTATTCTTAACATTTCTGATGCAGAGTTTAAGAATATCTTTTGGATACAAATCATCAGGATTGCTCTGTCCAATGTGAGGTGTACCTATCCTGAATCTACTTGCCTGAGGTTAGACACTCCTTGGCTTTATGGAGAAGGCACTAAATGAATAGTTCTTATTTAAAATAATGATTTTTGGGTCTATGCAAATAAAATCAAATTCTTTAGGTCAAAAGACAGGTTTTCATTAACATCTCTCATTTGTATGATGTTCCTTCAACAAGGCTGAGAGGTAGGGGCAGCACTTCTCACAGCTAGGTTCACTGCATCCTTTGAAGCACCTTAATCTATATTAGTCCTCACCTTTACCCACCTCACACTTATGATTCCTATTGGTTGTTAGTATGAATCACTGGGCACAACCCCATAAATCACTTCAACAGGCAGGGCAAACCAGTGAGGTCAGCTATCAGGCTTTTTTCTCTTACAAACTAAGAAATTGGTTCACCTTGGGTGAGGAAGATCGATTCATGTGAATCGAATGGATGAGACCATTCTAAGCTCCAAAGATCTTGAATGCAGTTAAGCATCTTGTTATGAAATGTGTAGGACACAAAACACAGATCACATCTTGGTGACCTATATGATCTAAATGTATCTCCAGTGGTCTAGACTCATATTCCACTGGACCAAGGTATGTTGGGGTAAGGGCTGATGATGTGCCAAGTCTCTCGCACTCTAATCAATTTACACAAGTTATGCTCATCAGTTGATGTACTTGGTCATCTTCACTTCAAAGGATGAACAACATAACTTCAACTTTACCTATTAAATTTACAGGCTGGAAAACAGTGAAGCTGAAATACTGGTACCAGCTGAACTAATTTTTTAATAGGCCTTTTATAAAAGAAATGCAGTCCTTTCACAAATTACCATAAAGTCACACTGTCATTTTGCAATAGCAACAATAACATAGATTCCCTTACCCATGAGCACTTCACTCTGGCACATTCGGCAGTCTGACAGATGACCTGTCCCCTCTCACACATACAGAACTCGCAGCCAGTTACATTCCACATCTCTCCATGATACCTGGTGACACCTTCATATAGACAGCTCCCTTTCCCAGACACACATTCCTCACAGCAACGGCCAGGTCTTCTGATTTTATTCAGGCCCTGTGGAAATAAATATTAAATATCAAGTGGAAATGAAGTGATCATTCTAACAGATGAAAGTCTCAAGAAACAATCAAGGTATTTTTGAAAGTATAATTGCAGTTACATTACACTGTAAACATTTGCTATAAACTCTGTCTTACAATTGTGGACTCCACAATCACCTGAAGGAGCGGCGCTCCGAAAGGGAGTACTTCCAATTAAATTTGTTGGACTATAACCCAGTGTTGTGTGATTTTTAACTTTGGAGTTAACAGGTATGCTGGAAGGACAGTGTTTGGGCCTGTGGAAGGTCACTCCTACTTCTCTTGACGCATAAGCTGCATTGGAAAGACAGTTACTCAACAGAGCCAGAAATCTTGACCATGTTTCCTCAAGATCCAGGAACACTGTCCAGCAAGAATTAAATGTAAAACGAAATTAAAATTTCCTCAATCTCACTGAAGTATTTAAATGAGCATCTTTCCTCCTCGAACTGAATTGGTCACTCACTCCTGTGTCAGTGATATGGTATGTGGCAGAGGTTCAGGATAGGTTGGGTTCACCTCCCACCCATACATTACCCACCCCATTTCTTGGGACTAATATTTTGTCGGCTGAACAATAATGAAAAATCATAAACTACTGCTGTCTTCACTGCCTCTATTTATTATTTATGCACATTTAGGTATATAAATCAACAAAAGAAAACAGGATTTTAAGTCGGTATCTGAAGAGAAAAAATAATCTTGACCATGACCAAAGAATACTTTTCACTCCTGCTTTTAAAATCACTTCCCAAACAGTTTAGCCATAATTAAATGTCATTGTATTATGGGCTGATTCCTCTCTGGTAACTATGTTACTTTACAACTGTAACTGAGTGTACAATTACAAACATATATTTACAAATAAGTACACAACAAGTGTTATCTTCAGCAGATTCAAAGCACCAATTTATCATCTATCCTTAAGAATAGGAAGCTGGTTTTAATTACATTCATGGTATGCAAGTGGCTTCAAATGAAAAATCATTCAGAATTTCAGTCAGAGGTGTCATTTTGATGGATTGAGAGTTCTTTCTTTCCTGTGAAATTTCAAACTTTTGTTTGGACTATATTTTTCCCTTTGCACTTTAAGTCCTTGAGTTAAACACTCAAAGTTAAAACTGTACATACACAATGCTTCGTAGTGTTCAATAACAGCACCCTTATCTCTTCACACATACTTCAAAAGACCCCACCTACACACACTCTAGCCTTCAGGGCAACAGAAAAGCTCTTTGACAAATACTCACATGTCCCTCATTGAAATTACCTCCTAAACACACAAATTTACGGAGTTTACAATTTCGAGACAGGTGAGGATCAGTTACTTGGTGTATTTTGGGAACACCCAAAAATATTATAAATCTTTAATTACATAAGGTGCATGCATCTGCTGGGCTAGTCATATCAAACAACAGGTGGGAATGTTTAACATTTGCTCACAGCCAAAATATGCCCTTTAATCAGTATTGAAAAATTTTGCAGCATCTGTGAAGTTTAAGCACCCTACTGCTCACAAATCCTTCAAACATGCCACAAGATTTGGTCAGTTGACAGAGAGAAGAACCCAATAGGTTTTATGAAGTATAATTTATGGGAGGCAGGCATCCTGCCACTCATAAAACATAAAAGGTTACATTACATAATAAAACGCATCATCATAAGCACTGTCAAAGTTGTTCTGTATCTGCTGAAAAGGAGGACTAACAAAATGTCCATCTTTCATTGAAGTGGCTGTACTGGTGTGTTAAAAATTTGCCTTTAATCCAGTTTCCAAGAGATCCAAATCTGTAAACCAACATCCAGTACAGATGTTGTCAGCTTCAGCTTCCTTAAAGCAACTGCAGACTTGTCACACCAGTTTTTCATAATTCTGCAGATCTATCATCAGCATGAAGCAGGTAGCTTTAGCAGTATAAATTCTGAATGATGTTTCAATGACACTGTTTTGGTTTGGATTTGACAAACCAGTGTCAAATTAAACCGAACAGCTGAGATACACTTGACTTCACACCACCACAAACTCAATTAACCTGCTCAACAATTAATGCGTACATAATTGGAAAATGCAAATTGAAAAGTAAAGATATATTCAAATTGTTATACCTTCCAACCTGGTCACATGGGAAGTGTCCCAATCAATCAGTCATTGTAACTTCAGCCCTGTTTGTCCCACATAACCAGGATTCGGTGTGGACATTCCAGCTGAATATTTGGGCATTTCCTGACTATAAAGGATTTTACCAGTGAGCTTGTTCATCCAAGCAATAGTGAAGTGATGCTTACACATATGGGGACAACATTTCCAGTTTCTGGGCCTGGGCATTTCAAATTGCCTGGGAACTGCTACAAAGGGGAAGCTGCTCACCTGAATGATCTAATGGGCAGATGATTTTTTTTTCGCCAATTTAAACATACTTTCTGAGCTGCACCAAAGAAACCCTTCTCCATGCAATCCCACAGACAAAAACGTGATTTCTTCCATCTGGTTGATCGGCAATTACCTTTTCACAAGTCAATGATGGACATAGCTGCGCGTGACATCTAATTTCACCACGGTCACAAATACAACTGGTGCAATCATTCTTCTTCCACTGACTGCCATGCTGAAGAAACAAGGAGCATATCATTTTAGTAAACATTCTGGACATAAAGTATTCTCGATAAAGCATTGCTCAATTAACCAGAATGCAATCAATTGATGATTAAGCAATTTTTGAGGATCAGCTAGTGCTAATCAATTCTCTGCCAAGCTCCAACAGATGTCTGATTAATCAATGGGAAATAAATTGTTTGATGACACTTTGATATATCATATCATCCAAAATATTCAAAAACATATGCGTTGCCATAGACTCTGGTTGCTCACAGTGACCTCCTGGTTTCAGGTGAGGAAAACAAGGAAGAGGGAACAGCAGTATGATGTAGGGAGTTGGTAGGGGCAAAGGGAAGCAGCAAAGTGAGGGGGCATCAAGGAGGGAGGTTGTGAATGGGAGACGTGTTGAGCAGAAGATGGGGTGAACAGGAGAGTCATGGAGGAAGGGAGTCTGTCGTGTATGCAGGGAGCTGCAGAGACATGAGCTGCTGTGTTAGTGAGCTGCAGAGTTCAGGAAAGTCAGCAAGTTACAGAGTTGGGAGAGACAGCAAGTTGAAGGTGGGAAGTACCAAGCAGGAATCAAGGTCAAAGAACTAGAACTGAAATTCAGAAACAGTTATACAGGACTCAGAAGGCTAACTCGATGTCTCTTGCCGCAGATCCTGTGAGAGAAGGCTCTCCAGCATTTTCTGCGTTTGTTACATACAAGTAGAATCTTGGAATGGCAAAAAAATTATAAAAAGCACACGGATCAGTGGCCCTTGCAAGTAAATTTTTCAAGGCTCAACTCTCTTTATTTAGCATTATATAAGTGCAAATCTTTCTTTTTTTTTCCCCTCTTCTTTAAACAAACAGCCTTATCACATATTACATAGTAAGGCAAGCATGACTGCCAAAACAGACATCTAAAAATCTGATCCTAACCACATTTAAAAGAGAAACCATGGAACATCAAATAGCAGCTTATCACAGTGTCAGACCTGGAACATGGCCCGCAAGTGAAGAACAAATCTTAACTCAAAAATCTGAAGTTGCGGAGTAACTTCAAGGTTACCTTGTACCGCTTCCCTGCCAATGAACAGGATTTTGGCAGACATTCAGGACAGCAGTTTCCAACCTGCATTACAACATCTTCATCCTAAAGTCAAGAGGGAGGCAAAGTGATAAATTATAAGCATTGTACAATCCATTGCTGAAATTGTAATTTATTAATACTTAAATTCCATAAGATAAAAATAGCCATTTACAGGCATAAACGGACTGTTGTATGATGGAGAAAAGCTCTCATTCATCTCATCTCATTCTGCTATTGTCGCATATTTCAAGTCAAACGTTAAATTCTTTATATCAGCCCAACTGCCACCCATTGGAAAATTTCTAAGTAACGTTATAAGTATTTCTATTGTCTCCAGATCTCTGATGCATATTCTGCCCTGTGAGTGAATTCCAGTGCTTCAGACCATAATTTCCTCATTCCTGTTAATTCCTCCCTGGTCTTGACAGAGGGGAAAAAATATAGGAAACAGAAGTACTTCGCATCGAAAGCAAAATGCTGATGGTGGAAATCCAGAAGTATAAACTGAAAATGGTTCAAATATTTAGTCAGTCAGACAACATTTGAGGTGAGAGAAACAGAAGTTATTTCAGGTCAAAGACCCATTCTAGTGAATTTTCGTCAAGCTGAAATATTAAGTCTATTTTTCTCTCCAAAGATGTCAACTGACTTGCTGAATACTTCTAAGTTTTCCTCTTACCATTTTGATACACCCCCATCTCTTCATATCCCTTATGTATTGCAGGGCTGAGTTTCTGTGGCATTCACTGGACTATCCACCTCAGCTAAAGATCCATGGAAGCCCCAAGGAAGTGGCACAAATGGACACTTTACATACAAATTTATTTTTCAAACCAACAACATTAAAGCGTGCTAGGTTAGACACCTGCTGTGGACACACTCACAAGTAAAACCTGCTGCAACAGAAATAAAAGTCCCAAACATTAAAGACAAAGCTTACTTTTGTAGGCCAGAAGGTTCAGGAGTGCTTCACTGGAGTGCATGAGAAACATGCAAGACTGTGCTGACCCAGACTTTACAGTCCTCTTACCTCATTCTCAAAACCTCCCCAAGTGACTTACTTCAATCCAAGAAAGTGATCACTGACCTGCCCAAACTTCACAGAGTAGCAGCTAGCCCATGCCTATATTGATGGGCAGTAATATAGCAGAATATCAATGAAGTCTGGGATGCCCATGACAATTCAGGGGCAGGAGGCTTGGTGCCTTTTTGCTGCTCACCAATCAGGAATTAACATTTGTTGTAACTTTCAGCAATCACAACTAATGAGCAGGAGAATCCCTGTTTGACCTGTATCTCCATTTCACGTTCAGATCAGGTAGTGAACCTTCAGTTTGAACTAACCTTATAATGTTTTATGTTGGTGTGTGCTAACACACTACCAGAACAAATTTCATTTTTTTTTAAATTAAGATACAGGTAGTTGAAATATATCAATTTATTATGAATAAAAATGTGTAACCATGAAAGAACTCATAATTAACTTCCATTAGTTCCCTACAGATTAAGACAGAAAATTCAAACTGAATCTCGAGAGGTTTCTGTAAAGTCCATCAAATTTACTAACCTTGCAGATTACATTGATTTTGTACTGCCAACAGCCCTATAGTCACTCTACAGAATTAGGGGTGTATTTAAGGCAATTATGTTGAGTTCATGTTAAGGTTTTGTACAATCGGGGTTGGGAGCATGGCTAACTGAGCCAGTATTTATTGTCTATGCTTAACTGCCCTGGAAAAAAGGTGGTGAGTTGTCTTTTTGAATTGCTGCAGTCAATGTGGAGTAGCTACAACTACAATGCTGTTAGGGAGTGCCAGAATTGACCCAGCAAGTGAATATTTCCAAGTCAGGATAATGACCGCCTTGGAGGAGAGGTGGCAGACGATGGTGTTATCATGGTCGTACATTTGGAAGGTGCTATCTAAGGAGCACTGGTCAATGTTTGTGAAATAACCCCACATTGGCTCGTATTCGGTCTCCAAGTTACCTTTTATTTACTCATACATAGTACTTGACACTGGTCCAGCTTCCCCAGAGCCAGCTCTCTGACATTCCTGTTTATATTTGTCAGCTGAGGCTGCCTGATCAGACCAATTAACAGACCGAATCAGGAAACTCATTCTATGAGGCCCACTTGGCTGACCTCCTTAAATTCACTACAGTCTATACTGCATCTTATGGATAGTACACATTATTGCTACTGTATGCCAGTCGTACAGGGAGCAATGCTTTGTAGTTTATAGTGCCACTCAAATGGGCTGCTTTGTTCTAGATGGTGTTGGGCTTCGAGTGTTTTTGGAGCAACACTATTCCAGGCAGGTGGGGAGTATTCTATTACATTCTTCATCAGATTTCTGGCTTGTACCTTCCAAATGAACAGGCACTTGTTTGGAAATTTTTCTTCAGAAAATTGTCCTTTCCTTTATCCAGGCAAAATAGTTTCTCTTTTCACCTCAAATTGAACAGCTTTACTTGCTCTTGCAAGTCACCTATTGAGACAGCAGGATAACCTCACTCATACAATCACCACTTGGAGCACTACAGTTTTATTCCTGCATGTTGGAACTGTTCCTTCTCTCTTTAGTTTTCCAGATTGACAACTAACTTACAAATAATCTGGACAAACTTGGGGGGATGGGGGGTTAAAACACTGAGCTCTGCAAGCCAAATTGCTTAAAATGAAATAGAAGCAAATGTCCTCATTAAAAAAGATTTCATTTCCAAACAGAATCACTTTATTTTACAGGGTCCAGTAAAGACCAACTATAAAACATCAATAATTGAACAATGGCAAATGTAGATCCAAGAAACATTGAAGTGCAGCACTTGGATGTAACTTTGACGGGGAAAGCTTATTATTTATTTAAGCAGCTTTAATAAAGATAAGTTTTCACTTGAAGTGTTCTTTAATCAATCAATACAGCTCTAGCTAATGCAAGAAATATGCTATACTGTATCATGGAGAACAATTTTATTTATTCACATCAACCATATATTTACATATTCCATGACAATGAGATGGAATCCAGAACCTAAGCCTAAGTCTAATCAGTTGTGAACATCATTCTCTCTGGCTTACTCTAAAATGAAGCTATTAACTTTAGCACTCTTAAAAATTAATATCTTACATTTCAAGCTACCATGCCAAATTGAATACAAATTACAAACTCGAGGTATACTGTTTGACTGTGAGCCCAGCTTTCTTCATGGACATACATGGAATAGCGTAGGTTAAATGGGCTTCAGATTGGTATGACTGGTTGGCGCAACATCGAGGGCTGAAGGGCCTGTACTGCACTGTAATGTTCTATGTTCTTCTTGCCAACCTAGTCATTCATGGACAGCACATTCTTTTGACACCAAAACATCATTCACTTCTGTCCCTACCTCTCACTCGGTCACTGAAATCTCAATTCAAACTTTTAAAAACTTAAACATTTTATGAGATTCTTCTAGTCATCATCTTCAAACTTCACTGTCTACAAGCCACATAGAATGCTTGAGTACATACAACAAAGTCCACAAAGCATCACTCTTGACTGAGCTGGTTGAGTCCAAACTAGCATATCTGCTAAACTGGCTCAGCAGTACTTGGTAAGGAAATAACAAAAGGGAAAATATTCTTAACCTCAGTCACCAATCTGCTTGCTTCAAATGGATCTGCTCTCAACAGTATCAAAGTCCATTACTAGTCTTCAGATTGAGAACACCCGCAACTCAGGACTGAACACCCATGAGTATCAGCAACTCAATCTGCAATATCATGGCCTGGTATACCCCCGACTCTACTACATCATCAAGTTTGGGGATCAGGCCTGATTCAATGAGGGGTTCTGAAGGGCATGTCATGAGCAGCACCAAGCAGACCTAAAAATGAAGTGTCAGCCTGGTGAAGCTATAGAACAGGCTTACTTGGATGTCAAACAGCGTAAGTGATAAATTGAGACTGATCAGATCTAAGATCTGGAATCTGGCTACATCCAACTGTGAGTGGTGGAGGACAATTAAATGGCTCACTGGAAGAGGAAGCTTCACATATATCCCAATCCTCAAGTTGGCAGAGTTCAAAACACAAGCGCAAGAATTAAAGCTGATAGATTTGCAATAGTGCCGAATTGATGATGCATCTCCGCCTCTTCCAGAGACTGCAAAGACTATAGATCTTGACCATTCTCCAGCAATAATATAAATAATTGTTCTCCAGAACATGCCTCACCCTACTCAAGCTGTTCTAGTGCAACTACAACATTGGCATCTACCTGACAAGGGCAGCACAGTGGCTCAATGGTGAGCACTGCTGCCTCACAGCGCCAGGAAACCAGGTTCGATTCCCACCATGGGCTATTGTGTGGAGTTTGTCCTCACTTGACAAACAAATGCACCTTGGGATTGTGCAAAGAGTGAACACATTATACTAATATTTTAGAGTTAATTTTGTCAGGTTTTTAATTGTATATTCTCTGCAAGTGAAGAAAGCTACACAAGTGCAAGTTGTTCAATTTTCAAGAGTATGTTGATAATTTTATACAGTAAAATTAATACATGGCTGGCAAACATAGTTATACGCATTGTTTAAGGCAAGCTACAAAAAAAAAGCTGATGTTATGAATTTACTAAGAACCTCACAGTAAAATAAAAGCAGTTTCCTTTTATGAATTAGACTGGCTGTACAGAGTGAATGCAAGCAAGCATGATGAAGAAACTCCATGCTGCAAGTTTTCTAAGTTGCACTTGAGACTAATCTCTTTTGTTTGCCTGTTTAAAATCTTAAATACAATGAAATCATTCAATATTCTATACCAATTAGAACCCAGTGGATTCATTTACAGATGTTTTCTTACTGTGCTGCGTTAAATCCCAGTACATTAAAAACAAGCAGACAATACACATAATATTTTAATGCAATTTCTTTCCATGAATTACCTTGAAAGTATCAATTCCAGAGATTATGACTTGGCAGAGTACTGAAGCAATTCAGTGTTTAGGCAATTGAAATGTTAACAAAAAACACAGAACAGTGGAATATGAAATGTGCTTGTACATGGTGGTAGTGTCTCTATCCCAGAGCCAGGAGGCTTGGGTTCAAGCCCCACCTGCTTCAGAGGTGTGTGATAACATCTCTGAACTGACTGATTAGGAAATAGCTATAAGTAGAATGTATTCAGAATAAAAGAGCAGGCTTTGGTGTGTGCGCAAAGTGGTTGGAACAGAAACATGTGACTAGATTTTATGTCCCAAAATCATTTGGAATTGATTCAGGAATTAAGGAAATT
This sequence comes from Hemiscyllium ocellatum, assembly GCF_020745735.1. Lineage (NCBI taxonomy): Eukaryota > Metazoa > Chordata > Chondrichthyes > Orectolobiformes > Hemiscylliidae > Hemiscyllium > Hemiscyllium ocellatum. The sequence continues at coordinate 135,878,447 of NC_083401.1, forward strand.
GAGGTGGTTAGGTCATAAATGTGAAAATCCTCTCAAAACAATCACACCACAAACTCCCGACTGATGAGTAAATACTCTCATCAACAGTTCATGACTTCAAAATCAGTAATTTCAATTATGTTTAATAGTACTGGTTTGCTTTAATGAAATTATTTTAACAGCTGATTTCATTATGAATATGTGGCTGAGTTTCAAAAGCTAATAAAACACTTCATATATGTTTGTTTTTCAGTTGTTCAAAGGATTGAGTTTTAATGGGTGTTAAAGAATTATCTGTCTTTGTGATTTGGCTTCTAAAAAAGAATTGATACTTTTCACAATGTAATAACCACTGAAGGAGATTTCATTTTGTTATTTAAACAGATTGCCAATAGAATAAAATGGCTCAATATTTGACAGTTTTATTAAAGCGCACTGAAAGAATTCGGTGTTGCCTTGATTTTCAGAGCCTTTCTTAAAAAATTTTATTTCAAAGCCTTTTCAATGGTGTTACATGCATTGTAGAAATTGAGTGAGTCACTATCAAGGACACACAGGAAACACTAAGGAGGACTGGGTTGGGTGGACAGATGGAGGGAGAGGGTTAGCTGGAGTGGGGAGGGTCTGGGGGCATCATATTGATGTAGGGAGTTGGACAAATGTCCCAGAGAATAAGGCCAGGCCTTTCCATTAACTCCCTTAGTACCACAGGCTTTCTACTCTGCTACAGGCCTACTTAGGGAAGTGACAGATCCAAACCTTGGACACACTACCCCGCCACTTCCCAAAGTCTCTGGGAGACAAAAATATGGAAAAATGAGAGGAAACAATGGGTTCAAATTGCCTTGACTCATATGTCCTTAACTGGCAAAAAAAACCCCAGCATACTGTCTTCCTGAAGTCAAAGCCAAAGCCCAATGATTTTCAGGTTCCAACCTTATTCAAATATAACAGGTAAGCTCCAGGTTCCAAATGGACATGACACTGCAGTTTGTCAATTGTGGAAAGACAGGAATTTGGCTGCACAACATGCCACACTCATCAGCAGGTTGGTGTCTGGTGAGGTTTTATGGTGACCATGCTTCACATGGGCCAATAAACCAATTTGCGTTTGATAATTGCAATCCAGGTCCTGAAATGTATCGAATCCCAAGACATGTGAAGTTCTGTGCTAAAATAAATATAGGCAAGAAATGGAGGTCAGAGCTTGACATCTGTCTCAGGATGGATAACTGAAGATGACTTTTCACTTTTAAATTTAAATACAGTACAAGAATCTGCCACATACCTTCTTACAGTATAACGGCTGGCACTCTGCAATGTAGCACTGCACCTCACCATTACTGCAGACACACTTTGAACAATTGGTTAAGTTCCAGTCTTCACCATCCCTATACATTCTTCCCTCATAAAGGCATGACTCTGTTTGTAGAAGTAATTGATGCAAAAAATTAGCAACATGGAAAAATAAGATGTGAAATTCGTTGCTGCCCTGTTATTTTGATTACACAAGAACAGATTTACATTGTTGGTTCTGCTGCAACACATGTTTCTTCAACGCAAATTGACTTTAACCTGATTGAAAAATTTAGACTGTTATTTGTAGTATGCAAACTTATCTGTACTGGCTATAATGTGATTCCAGCCCCATTAGTTTAAATGCGGCTGTTATGGAATTTTTTTTATAACACAAGATTGCACAAGGATGGAACTATTGCATTCTATTGGAACTGACCATATTTGAAAGCAATTAAATCTAAAATAGGAAAGAATTGCTGTTAAATAACATCCTATTCCTTAGACATCTAAAGAACTTCACAAACAATTTCACGGCCACTTGTGGGCCATGGATGAATGAGGATGCCAATATAAATGCCCAGTTAATTTGTTTTCATGGTGATCACTGAGGATTGAATGCTTGCTATACAACTGGTTAACCTTCTCTATCGTGTACTATGAGGGTCTTTTATGTCAATCTGAACAAGAATACAGGGTCAGTGTTTAATATGCTGACCAAAAGGTGGTAGATCCAACAGTGCAATATTCTCTGAATACTACAATGAGATGTCAGACTACCTCTCTACGTTATATGCTCAAATTCCGAGTGTGGTTTGAACTGATTATCATTTAACTCAGAGACGTAAGTGCTATGAAATCAGACAAGTGGACTGTTAAAGCACACAAAAAAAAATTAGCAAGCTTCTCAGACAGCACCTTCCAACTGCACAAATTGCTACCATCCAGAAGGCAAGGACAGCAGTTACTTGGGAGTACCACCACCTACAAGTCACCCTCTGAGCCACTCACCATCCTGACTTAGAAATACTTCTCCAATCGTTCAGTGTCGCTGGATCAAAATCCTGAAACTCCCTCCCTAACAACATTATAGGTGTATCTACATTAAATTGACTCCAACTATTTAGAAAGACACATTTCTATCAGTTTCACAAGGACAATTAAGGAGGGACAATAACATTGTCTTTACTGTGGCCGGTGAAGCCCACAACCTCAATGAATGACTTTTTAAAATCCTATTGCAGATCACCAAGTGTCTATTCTGGAATAATTTTCATTCATCCTATTGATCTTCACTTTTACAAACACATGAACAAGGAACATTCATAGGCCACTCAGCTCTTTGAGCCTGCTCCAACAATCAATAAGACCATTGATGATTGGATTTGAACCTCTACATTCCTGCATATCTCTACCCCTTGGGAAACAAAAATTTATCTATCGCTGCATTAAATTATTTAAAAATCTGTATCTACTGCCTTTGAAGAGGGTAATTCCAAAGACTCTCAACTCTCAAACAAAAATTCCACTTCTCTGTCTTAAATTGGTGATCACTTAATTTTAAATTGTGACTCTCCCCTCCCCCACCCAATTCTAGACTTTTCTACATAAGGAAACGCCTTTCCACATACACACAGACAATTCCCTTCCAGATTTTATGTTTCAATTAAGTCACCACGACTTTTCTAAACTCCAGATAATATAGGTTTAGCCTGTCTAGACTTCACTCATAAGGCAATTCACTCATTCCAGGTATTAGTCAAGTAAAACTTCTCTGAATTACTAAAGTGCATTAACATCCCTCTGTAAGGACAGTGACCATTCTATGAGCTCTGCTGATTTGCTGTCCCTGCATACTAACCAGTGATCGACACATGAGGACACTCAGAATCTCCCTGTATTCTTTCACCATTTACATCATATGCTGTTTTTTATTATTCTTTCTGCCAAAATAGACATTTATATTCTATTTGCCAGTTCTTTGCCCACTCTCTTAACCTATCTTTATCCCTTCGTAGGCTCCTTACATCCTCTTTGCAACATTTCTTACGTATTTTTGTGTCATCAGCAAATTTCATTACTACACTTGCAGTCCCTCTAATTTATATAAATAATTTGGGTGAAAGAGTTGAGGTGTCAGCACCAACCCCTGTGGCACATGACTCATGACATTCTGCAGCTTGAAAAGGACCCATTTATTCCTGCTGTTTCCTGTTCACCTGCTAATCTACCGTCTACACCAATACGTTACCCACAATGCCATGAGCGTTGAGCTTCTGCTATAACCTTTGATGTGGCACTTTATTAAATTCCTTGTGAAAATTACATACAACATATTTACTGGTTCCCCATTGTTCATAGCATAAGTTATTCTTAAAAAATCTCTAATAAATTAGTTAAGCATGATTTCCCTTTCACAAAACCATATGGCTCTGCCTGTTTACTTTAAGCTTACCAAGAACCGTTATAACCTCTTTCAGAAGAGCTTCTAATATTTTCCTTTTGACCGATGCTAAGCCAACTGGCCTGGAGTTTCTTGCTTTCTGATTACCTCCCTTTCTAAATAAAATGTTTATATTAGCTACTTTCCAATCTCAAGCAACTTTCCCCAAATCTGATGAGTTTTGGAAAATTAAAACCAACGCATCAATTACCTCACTAACTACTTCATTTACGACTCAAGGATGGAATCCATCAGGACCCGAGCACTTATCAACTCGCAGTTCCAACAGTTTACTGAGTACAACTTCCCTGCAACTCTCTGAATATTATCATTTCCTTGAGTTCCTCACTCCTTTTCAATACCTGATTACAGCTAATTCCTATATGTTTCTTCTATCTTCTCTAGTGAAGACCAATGCAACTTACCTGTTCAATTCACCTGCATCTCTTTACTCTGTGTAAGTAATTCCCCAGCTTTACTTTCTATGGACTCAACATTTACTTCATTACCTCTTTTCTTTTTAAATATCTGACAAAACATTTCTGCTCCTTTGTATTTTTGGCTAACTTTCTCTCATACACTAAATTTTCATTTTTTATTCATATTTTAGTAGTTATGGAGTCAAAGTCATAGAGTCAAAGAGATGTACAGCATTGAAACAGACCCTTCGGTCCAATCCGTCCATGCTGACCAGATATCCCAAACCCAATCTAGTCCCACCTGCCAGCACCCGGCCCACATCCCTCCAAACCCTTCCTATTCATATACCCATCCAAATGCCCCTTAAATGTTGTAATTGTACCAGCCTCCACCACATCCTCTGGCAGCTCATTCCATACCCGTAACCACCCTCTGTGTGAAAAAGTTGCCCCTTAGGTCTCTTTTATATCTTTCCTCTCTCACCCTAAACCTAGGCCTTCTAGTTCTGGACTCCCCGATCCCATATAAAAGACTTTGCCTATATACCCGATCCATACCCCTCAATTTTGTAAACTTTCTTTGTTCTTTTTAATATTATGTCCAATCTTCTGACCTGCCACCTCTCTTTGCACAATTATGTTCCTTTTCTTAGTGTTTGACACTATCCTTGAAATTTTCAGTTGACCATGGATGGCCAGTCCGTCCTTAAAATTTTTCCTATTTGGACTATATCTGTGCTTATCATCCTACTAAATGCTTGCTAATGCATCACCAGCACCTAACTGCCCCCTTGGAGAACTTTCACGAGGAGATCAGTAATTAATCAACCTTGTTGGTCAAAACGAGGTTTAAATTCGCCAGTCCTGGTGCCGTATTATGTTAGTCTAGAAACTGGCATGAAAATATTCAATGAATTCTTCATCTAGCCTACATTTTTTTTCCAGTATTCATGAGTTAACATCAAAAACAAAATAAACCACAAAACAAACTTGACAACATGGTTCGAACATGACCTACTTCTGTACTGTACAGTTTCTTTGTCTCCATATGATATCTACAGTCCAACAGATGCACAGAAGCAGCAGTAAAGTTGGCTGTCCTACCTCCAGTTTTGACACACTTTGGACAGCAGTCTCCTTCTGGGGTGTACTCAATTTCTCCTCTCCCACAGGTATTAGAGGGACAATATTTTGGGCCACATTCAACTTTCTTGTTGGCGCAGGAGCAAATAATGCACCTTGAGGTCATCCACTCTGTCTCATGCTGCAAACATTAAAAGCAGAAAGAGCAAGCATCATCACTTCTAAGTAACAACAAATAGCTGGTAAAAATCAATTTAAAAAGCACTTGCTAATATTTGCATATTTAACTTGGAAGTTTGATGTTCTGTGCTTTTCTAATACAGTCGCCACACTTCAACAATGGGCTCCTCTGTCGTCATTTTGATATTGCTTTCATGATTGTTGTCATCTAAGTTTTATTTTTGAATATTAATTTTACAATGGGTGGAATCCAAAACACCGATTTGTACACAGTTCCCCGTAAGCAAAAAATTTAACACAATTATTGAAGGTGTGACAAGGCAGTAAACGCAGTTGCGAAATGCCTACAATGCTCGAGTCTGTTGTGTCACGAAGGTGACAGCACAGAATAATAATTGCCTGTTTCCGAAATGACAACAAACCAAAACGTGAAGCAGTGAAACCTCTGTAACAATTGGTATGGAGTTGTAACATTGCAAGAGTTATATTATTGTACAATTTATATAATGGTTTGCTTCAGCACTATTTACTTTATTAATTATGGTTTCTTCTGTTTATCAAACCAAAGTGGCTTCTGGCTGCTTTTTATTGAGCTATTGCATGTGAATATAAAATAGAGTAAAAAATGAGGTCTGCAGATGCTGGAGATCACAGCTGCAAATGTGTTGCTGGTCAAAGCACAGCAGGTTAGGCAGCATCTCAGGAATAGAGAATTCGACGTTTCGAGCATAAGCCCTTCATCAGGAAGGGCTTATGCTCGAAACGTCGAATTCTCTATTCCTGAGATGCTGCCTAACCTGCTGTGCTTTGACCAGCAACACATTTGCAAATATAAAATAGAGCTCTACATTTATTAAAAATAAAAACAAGAGGCTGGAAATAATCGGCATTTCAGGGAACATCTATGGAGAAAGAATCAAAAGTTAACATTTCAGATTAATGATCTCTCATCAGAGTGGACTTTTGTTTTAAAAATCTCAAGAAAAAACTAGAATTGTTCTATTAGGCCACCATAACTAATTGAGAAAAATGTAAATTTCTGAATTGACATAGGAGAAGCAAACATTTACAGGTAGAGGAGAGCAAGCTAATTTTTGAGTAAGGGTGAAGAATTATCATCTTATAAACTAGAAAGGAGAAGGCATCTTGAATATACTTAATGACCCAGCCTTGAAAGCCCTCTATGCTAAAGAATTCCATTGATTCACCACCGTTTGACATAAGGAATTCTCCAAGTCTCAATTTTAAATGCTGAAGTTAATGTCCTAGACCTCCCAAAAGGGCAAACGATCTGTCAGCATCTATAGTGTTAAGCTCCCTCAGAATTTTTCTGTCAATAAGGTCACATTTCGTTGCTCTAAACTCCAATGATAAAGACCAAGCTATTCAATGCTTCCTTACACAAAAATCTTTCCATTTTCGGGATCAATCGTACGAGCTTTCTCTAGATTGCCTCCAATGCAAGTATCTCTTTCTTCAGATAAACGGACCAAAACTATTCACAGCATTTGAGAAGTGGTCTGACTATTTGTTGAGAATTTTGATGAGTGATCTCTTTTTATGTTCCACCCACTTTGAGCTAAAAGCCAATGTTCCATTTGCCTTTCCTATTACCTGCTGAACACTTTGCTAGATTTTTGTGATTTATGCACAAGGGCCCCCAAATCTCTTCATGCTGTGGCTTTCTGCAGTATTTCTCCATTAAAGAATATTCAACTCCTCTATTCTTCCTGCCACTATCACATTTGCCCACATTATCTATCAAGATGCTTCCCTATTCACTATCTGCAGACATCTGTAAATTACATCACCTTCACCACTCCCCTTCCCATCTATTTTATGTTATCTGCAAACACTTCACTCATCCAAGGCATTAATCTATGTTGTACATAATGTGGCACTCCATCCGTCACAGGTAGTTATTCTGAAATTGTTCCTTTCATCCCAACTCTATTTTCTATTGGTTAGTCAATCCTCTATCCATGCTAATGCACTACTTTTCCAGAATCTAAAGATCCTTGTAACATTACTAGCAATGATTTTACTATCTCTGTAGTGTGTACTCAGCATAATTTCCTATGTAGTATTTTTCAAGTTCCCCAATCAAAAGGCACTCCCAGAATGGGAGCCTTGGGAATGGTGAGGTAATATAGATCAAGTGACAGTCAGGCGACATTTGGGGACAGTGAGCTCTGTATTACAGAGTTTCAGATGATGTAAAATCAAAATTGGTCAATATAGAGTAAACATACATGAAGTTGACAAAGCACTGTGGCTGAATGAGATACGTCCAATGACACTTAAGGAAGTGCGAGTGGAAATTGCAGCACCACTGACAATAACTTTTCAGTCTTCCTGAGACTGGGGAGACTCCAGAGGATTTGGGAAATGGAAATGTTATGCCCTACTGAAAAAAGGTTATACAAAAGACAGGTCCAAACTTTACAAACCAGTCAGTTTAACTTCAGTGGTGGGAAAAGTTCTAGAAACAATTATTTAGGATAGAATTAATAGACATGTGGAAACATTTTAGTTAATTGCAAAGCATTACCACAGATTTGTTAAAGGAAAATAATGTTTGTCTGATTTGGTGGAGTATTCTGAAAAGGTAACAACAGCAGTGATGGGAGGTCAAGGCTGTAAACGTGTTGTACATGGGTTTCCACAAACTTGTGAGGAAGTCTACAGCTCATAGAAAATAAACAATAGTAGCAACCTTGTACAAAATTGGTTGAGTGAAATGAACCAAATATTAATTGTGAATGGGTATTATTCAAGCTAGAGTAACACATGCAGTATAATACTTTCTCTGCTGCATACTATGATCTAGATTTTGGTGCGCAAGTGAAAATGTTAATGTTTGCAGTCAACACAAAATATGAAACTTTTACAAGATACTTTTACATGAAGATGTGGACAATATGAAACTTTAAAAAGACTCAATATGTGGGCACATAGGTGACAGATGAAGTTCAATCTAGAGTAGTGCGAAATGATGCACTTTGGCATGAAGAGGCAATATAAAGTAAAGGATACTTTCCTATAGGTTGGACAGGACCAGAGAGACCTAGGCATATAGATGCCTAAGTCACTAAAGGTAAAAGGATAGGTTACGAGATCTGCTTAAAAAAACATGATGTTTTGCAGGCTTCCTATGTAAAGACAGACCGTACGACAGCAGGAAGAGTATGAAGAACTCCAATAGGATACTAATTAGACTTTAGCTTGAGTATTATATGCAGTTCTAAGTACCAAACTTCATGAATGATGTGAATGCATTTTAGCAAGTCACAAGAATGATTTCAAGGATGAGACACTTTCATTATGAGGATATATTGGAAAATTTGGGACCACTTTCCTTGGAGAGGCAAGGGCAGAGGGGAGGTCTGATCATAGTTTTCAAAATCTTAGAGTACCTAAAGAGTGTAAATTGGGAGAAACTATTACTGCTTGTTAAAGGTTTGGGAACCAGAAGGCACAGTCTTACCACGTTCTGCAAAAGAAGCAAATATAAGATGAGAAAAGCTTTTTTGCTACACAGTGAACCATCAAGTTTGGTGCATACTTTCAGGAAACACAGTGGATACAGGTTAGACTGAGACATGAGGGCATTGGACGGCTAATTAAAGCGAAACAGTAAGCTGGATCACGGGGGGAAATGTTATTTGGCAACTGGCACTAAATTAAAATCCTCAGAGAGCTGGCACAGGCTTGAGGGGCTGAATGACATGCTTCTACACTATAATGATTCTATGATTCTATTGCTGACCCTGCCACACTCTGAGAAGTTAAGGGAATTCAAATTAAATCGTAGCTCCATTTGGAGACAGTTCATCTCAGGTGCCCACCAGCCAAATGAGGCCACAAAATGCAGTGCGAATACTATGAGTTCACAGAATTAGCTTGACAGCCCATGGCAGTCCTGGGACAATGCTGTACTGTCAGAGGTGGAATTTTTTGGATGGGACACTAAGTAAGGTCCCATCCGCCCTCACCAGTGGGTGTAAAAGATTCCTGATGCAATTTCAAAAAACAGCAGGGATATTCTCCATCACAACTAGGCCAGTTTTTCTTATTCAAGCAATATCATAGACATAGAATTTCTGACCATTATCTTTCACAAGGTGGGACCTTGTGAAAACAGTGAAGGCACACCAAAAACATTTAATGGATGGCAATGCATTTGGGATATCCTAATAAGATAAAAATAGATGTGAATATGTCTTCAGTCTTTATCCCACAGAAAGAAAAATATTTTAAAAAATTGAAAGAGTGCATAATAGAATCTTCATGCTTCTCCTTGGTAACATCATTTACAAACAGACAGAAAGTGTCAACTGCCCCACCAACTCTCTTGACCACTTGATGAGAACTGTTCCAAGGTTAGTGATCTGATGATCTGAAAGTCATACAGAAGCCATAATTTCCAGCAACGTTTGAACGTACCACAAACTCCACTGCCTCACCATCAATGCCATCTCATTCCTCGACCACCAGAATGTTTGCAAACTCTACAAAATATTCAATCCTCAGCTGAAGTCTGACCACATTGTCTCTATCAAATAAACAATGACTCCATCTTTGAATATTTCCTGGCTCAGCCTCTGCCAAAGCAGAGCTGCTGCTGAAAGCTTCGACAATGCTTTGGTCAGCCCAAGATCTCATCATTTCAACACATGTTGCTTTAAGATTAACACAGTACTGCCCAACTCCTCAGATGCAACAAATGTTGCTCACCTGCCATTTCTCCATGCCTGATGTCTAAAATCCTCTATTTGAATACATTAATAAATTCTTTATGTTATTGAGAAACGTAAAAACAGCGCCTGACAGATGTGAGGATTTTGCTTACAGTTTATGAACTGAGTCTTAAGAATTCAACAAAGTTTCGCCTGGTAGGATTTGATCACACGGGATCCAGGGAGATTTGGATACAAAGTTGGCTTGAAGGTAGGAGAGACAGAGGGGGATGGTGGAGGGTTGATGTTCAGACTGCAAACCTGTGACCATCAGTGTACCACAATGACCAGTGTAGAGTCCACTGCTTGAGTCATTTATATAAATGGTTTGGATGTGAATATAGGAGGAACGATTAGTAGGTTTCAAGATAACACCAAAATTGTGGGTGTAGTGGGCAGCAAAAAAGGTTATCTCGGAGTACGATGGGACTTTGATCAGATGGGCCAAACGTTGGCAAATGGAGTTTAATTTCAATAAATGTGAGGGTACTGCATTTAGAAAGGCAAATCAGGGCAGGACTTATCCACCTCAGGGTAGGGTACTGGGGAGAGTTGCCGAGAACCTTGAAGTGCAGGTTCATAGTTCCTTGAAGGTGGAGTCATAGGCAGACAGGATAGTGAAGGAGGTGTTTGGTATGCCTACTGAGTATAGGATTTGAGGCAATGTTGCCACTATACAGGACATCGGTTAGACCAGTTTTGAAAAAAAGTGTTCAATTCTGGTCTCCTTGCTAAAGGAAAAATGTTGTTATGCTTGAAACGTTTCAGAAAATATTTAAAAGGGCTGGAGGTTTTGAACTATAGAGAGAGGGTGAATAGGCTATGGCTATTTTTGCTGGAGCATGAGAGCTTGAAGGGTGACTTTATAGAGGTTTATAAAATCATGCAGGGCATGGATAGGGTGAATAGCCAAGCTCTTTTTCCCAAGGTACAGAAGTTCAAAACTCGAGGGCATAGGTTTAAGCTGAGTGCAGAAAGATAGAAAAGGAATCTATGGGGTAACTTTTAATGCAAAGGTGGTGCATGTACAGAATGAACTGCTAAAAGAAGTGGTGAAGACTGGTACAATTACAACATTGAAAAGGCATCTGGAAGGGCACATGAAATGTTTAGAGGGATATGGGACCAGATGAATTTAAGATATCTGGTCAGCATGGACGAGTTGGACTGAAAAGGTCTGTTCTCTGCTGTACAACTCCATGACTCTCATATTAAAAAAATCTTAAATTAAAGCCAATAAGGTAAACTCTCTTCCAGACATGGTGCAATACCATGAATGGTTATGATAAATGGCAATAGATTTTTTTTCACTTAAATGCACACAAAGAGAATATCGATGCAATATATATTTTAAATGTTTCTTTTGTTCAAAATATTTTTTGTTTTACCATGAACACATCTCAGGATATGTGAATGCTTACCCCATGAACTTGTCCTTCATATTCACAGAAGCTTTGGGTCCTCAGGGCACATTCAGGGCAGCAATTGTTTGGGCTTATTTTGAAGACTTCACCCTGACAACAGTAAGAACAAAGCATGTGATATAAAATAGTGTACGTAAAAGTTAAAAGTAGAACAATACTCCAAGATCGTCTTTTACAGTTAAAAGACAACACTTGCTTAACAGCTTAGTAACAGTTTTTAAATTACTTCTTTGCACCACTTTCATGATACATTCTAGATAAACTTGCAATTCCTAAAAACCAAAGGTTGTAAGTAGCACGGTCGTATTACACAATACTTTCAAATATTGTCACTAAAGATTTTAGTAAATCAAAATGTTGATCATGTACACACATCACTAATGTTGAAGTGACATATTATTCCCATCAAGACGCTGGTTGTTGCGAGACAGAATATTTTGACACACAATAAAATCACAGAATCTCTACAATGCAGATATAGGCCATTCAGCTCATCAAGCATGTACTGACCTTCCAAAGAACATCCCACCCCAAACCCACCTATCCACGCATTTACTGCAGTTAACCCACTGAGCCTGCAGGGACTCTACAGGGCAACTTAGCATGGCTAACCCACCTAACCTGCATATCTTTGGACTGTGGGAGAAAATCCAGGCAGACACTGGAAAATATGCAAAACTCCAATATATAGTCACCTAAGGCTGGAATTGAACCCAGGCCCTTATTCTAAGATTCTATGATTGTGAGACATAAAATAGAAAGAACACAAGCAGCCTCTTCTTACAAAGGCATTTTCAAGAAACTTAAATGGTATACCAGACAACTATTCCTTATTCAAGCACCACATCACAAATACCTTAATTCTATAATTTTTTACATATGTCAGCAAGAGTGGTGTCACATTATTTCCTGTTTTACCTCAAGGCATGATTTCAGTTCCCATGTCTGGCAGCTTTGTTCTGTTGAATAAATATTAGTTTCTCCCTAGCATGGATTTTTATTTCATGTATAGGGAATGACATGCTGGTAATTCCATAGCACGGTACAAACCCTGCATTAAATTTAGTCATGCCCAACAATCAATTTTGAAATAACTGCACAGAGGCCAGTATCCCGTCACCAAGTCACCCTTTATTTACAAGTGCATATGGATTCTGGCCAGCTAACTCAAGAGTCAGTCTGTAAAGTGAGGAGGCTCTCTGACACTCCTGTTTCTTTCTGTCAGCCAGGGCTCCTTATGGATTGTTAACCTGGGCCAATCCAGGAACTCTCTCAACTAGGTTCCAACCTGGTTCCAATCACTACAAGTCTAAATGGAAAAAGAATTCTGTGACCCCTGCCACATTGCAACAACCATTAACCTTGTGGATAATAACCATAACTGACAAGGCTCTGGTCTGGATTTTTATTTGCTTTCCTATTTTAGGTTGAGAGTCAGACTGCCAGGTCTCCTTCCAAATGACATTAAGCTATTGATTTGCAAAGAGGGCTCAGACGTGTCAAAGTTCTCTTCAGTACAAACATGCACCTGAGAAAGTCAGTGAAACTCGACTGGCATGGAGTGTGGTCAGGGCGCAGAGGGGGGAACATGGCGCGGAGGGGGCACAGGGCACGGAGGGGGTGCAGAGGGTGGACGGGGCACTGAGGATGGACAGTGCACAGAAGGTGGACAGGGTGAGGAGGGTGGATGGGGTGCAGGGGGTGTGGACGAGGTGAGGAGGGAATTGGTGGCTTTCCCGTAAGGGGGAATTCTTTTGTCCCCTCCTGCCCATCATCCTGGCTTTTGGATACCAGAAAGAAACTGACATATATATTATCTTAGGAATGTAACTGTAGTTTATGGTGTCTGAAATATTAAACCTCTAAGCTGATAATCCAGCTGGTGTTTCAGTCAGCTCATTAGTGCCACATTTTACATTCAATTTTTCAAGTAAGTGCCCAAGATGAAAACAAAATACCATTGGCACCCAACCAAGTTACAGTGAAAGACTGACACTGCCACAACCAGGTAACCTGTTAGAAACGGAGATCAATGGCTCATGATCCATTTCCATGACAGTGCAGATTTTCAGATCTCAAACACATAAATGGTGAGAAGTGAAACACACTTATCCAGGTACAATGCACATTTTTAAACAATGTAATGCACGTTCTAATAATTCTGCAAATTATAGATCACTAGCTTCCATATCCTAGGTTATCACTGTACATCAACCATTCCAAAGGTATGACAATGCATAACTACATAATTACCTTCTGAAAATCACACTGAGGGTTCCGACACTGGGTAAACTCGCACAGGACAATATCACTGTGACAGCTGCAATCTTGGCAAGAGTCTGGCTTCCAAACAGTATTATTCTGCAGGGGGAAAAAAACAGTAGAACAGATGTCACATTCAAGAGGTCAATTTTCTTGGATTGAATTATTTAGCTTTGACTACTTTTGGGATTTGAAAATGTGTTGCTGGAAAAGCGCAGCAAGTCAGGCAGCATTTAAGGAGCAGGAGAATCGATGTTTCGGGCATGAGCCCTTCTTCAGGATTCCTGAAGAAGGGCTCATGCCCGAAACGTCAATTCTCCTGCTCCTTGGATGCTGCCTGACCCGCTGCGCTTTTCCAGCAACACATTTTCAGCTCTGATCTCCAGCAACTGCAGTCCTCATTTTCTCCTACTTTTTGGATTTACATAACATCAACCTCACAATACTCTGCACATTAACCAATCAGCATTTTGAGTTCCAGGCTACATTTTGACATAGGTGAAAGTGATCCCTGATGAAGGGCTTATGCCTGAATCATCAATTCTCCTGCTCCTCGGATGCCGCCAGACCTGCTGTGCTGTGCTCTCAACTACATTTGGACATAACAGATCAAGGGTATTCAGCCAGCAATGCCATTTTTGCCACTGTGGGTTGAAATGATTTCAGCACCCTTCAGGTTATGGGCAGGAATTCCCACTCAAGGGTCAATTCAGGGACTCAGGAAAAAACAGCAGCAGCACAAGGTGAGCTGGAGGAGAAATGAAAAAGGTAACAGGCAAAATGGAATGGAAAAAGTAAGTTAAATAAGAGCAAGAGAGACAAGGACAGATAATGTGGAAGTTAAGGAAGAAACAAAGAAAAACAAAAAAGAAAGGAAGCAAAATATGATCAGGCATTTGGGGAGACAGGAGGTTGAGGAATTGAAAATAAACAGAGTTAGAATGATTAGGGACAAAATGAGCTAAGAGAATGGGAAATTGCATTGTTAATTACTTTTGGTGTCACTAAGTACACACTGAAGAGTCTAGGGATGGTGAAGGAGCATTCAAACTATAAACTAAACAGTGTTAATCTACAGGTCATACCGCTATGACGCACATTTCATCAATCAGAATTTGCTGTAACACAAATGACAAATTGTGGACAATGTTTCGATAATGCAACTTTCTACTGAATGGCTAGAGCAATTTTCTACAGCGCAATTTTCTATAGCAATTTTTCATAACACGATTTTATATAGTATGAGGTTGCAGAGGAACGCAACTGCCACGTTATTGCAGAATGCCCTGTAAAAGATAGAGCACATCAAAAATTTATGGGGGAGGATGGTGTTTGGTGGACTGCTCATTGTAACTAACTCCCTAGCAAATAGCAGTGATTATAAGTAAAGCAAATGTAGTTTTGAATTGTACAGAAAACCAACTCAAGGATGGTGAACCTGTAACAAAACTGCACCTTCATCTGGAATACTGCATGCTTTCCTGGTTAATACTCTCACAGGAAGGACATGAAGGCACTTAAAAAAAAGCAGAAACTCTTGAGAAATGATTATGTACATTATTTCATAGAGTCACAGAATCCCTACAGTGTGGAAACAGGCCATTTGGCCCAACAAGTCCACACTGACCCTCTGAAGATTATCTCATCCAGACCCATTCCCCCACCCTATTACTCTTTGCTTCCCCTGACTAATGCCCTGAACACTATGGGCAATTTAGCATCGTCAGTTCACCTAACCTGTACATCTTTGGGCTGTGAGAGGAAACCGAAGCTTCCGGAAGAAACCCATGCAGACACGGAGAATGTGCAAACTCCACACAGTCACCCGAGGCTTGAATTGAACTTGGGTCTAATGCTGTGAGGCAGAGTGCTAACCACTGAGCCACTGTGCTGCCCTAGATTTCTCCAAGCTTTTCACTGATCTCCCAGCACAGTTACAGCAACAAACTAGGACATTGTTTCTGCAAATTTCTGACAAAGTGATTAATCAAGTGGAAGCAATTTTACTCAGATGTCCATGATACTCAACGACGACATGTTAGGCTTTTATGGTACAGTGCGGTGTCCCTGTATCTGAAACAGAAGGTTTGGGTTCAAGACCTGCCTACTCCAGAGATGGTTTGAAAATACCCACAGAACCCCAAGACCACCATCCTCAGCGTGACAAGTAACTTAAGATGAAGCTCAAAAGGAGGAGGTTAAGCAGGGAGCTGAGAGAACAATTTCATTCTCAAGATTGTGAACATTTGGAATGGACTGTCCCATTTACATCCCTTCCAATTTTTATTCATATTGTTGTTATTTTCTTTGAAGTCAGTGTTGGAAAATGTTTGCTTATGTTCTATTACTTGTCATACATCTGTGACATTCCTGCCAGTGTAATGTTCTCCTTTTCCTGAAATATCATTTATGAGAGCAGAGAAAAAATACAGTAAGTGATTGTAAAACAGCCATGATGTTGTGGAATTTATTCAACACCTTATTTTGTTTGGTATAGAGTGGGTATTAAGAGAGACACAATCTGAAGGTATTAAAAAATTCCAGTGTAAGGAAAGACTATTACGCTCGTGAAATCCACACACTATATGTTGATACAGTAATAACAAAGGTATTAATGCAGAAATTATATCTTTTTTCACAACAGATAAATGACTTTTCCATTTTGTTGATTCTAATTTTTTTCACAGCAATTTTGAAGGAACCCAGAAAATAACAAAATGGAGCAACAAGATGATCAAAGGACAGACAGACATAAACAGCAGTGAATTAAGAATTTTAAAATAAAATGCAAGGACCAGGTGGAGAAAAGTAAGAAAGATAATAATGAAGATTAAACAGAAAAGATGTTTATAGCAGATCTAATACGATAGGTGACAAGTTGGGATTATGATATGAATGCATTAAAGAAGAAATGGAGGAACCAAGAAAGGGTTTTTAATATTTGTTTACGAATCTTCAGAAATGAATGAGAAGAAAATTGAGGATGTGGCAGCATTTATTAAGGATTGTATTATAATTCAAAATTAGAAGCATATTTTAGATGGTTCAGGAACTGAATCTATTTGACTTAAGAATTGTGAGCTGCTAGTTGCTGGAAACTTTTTATTTAAATAGACTTGTGCGTTACAGTAAAAGTCTTAAAACATGAAATCTTGTGTAATCCTTTCAACAATTCTTGAGAAGATGGAATCTCTTTTTAAAAGCTCACAGATTGTACAGGGATCATAACTAAGTGGATACAGCATTGGCTGAGAATTAGAATGCAGAGGACAGTAGTCAATGGATGCTTTCAGACTTGGTGATTTCCAGTGCTATTATCCTAGATTCAGTTTGTCTCTGTTCAATTTCTGTAAAAGACAGATACTTAGATGTAGTAAGCAACATTTTAACATTTTAAGATGGCATACAAGTTGACAACACAACAGACAGCCATAAAGATTGTCATAGATTAGAGGATAACAGATGGTTTTGTAAAAGGGCTAAAACATGACAGATGGAGCTCAATGCCAAGAACTGTGAAGAGATGCACTTAGGGAAGATTAATATTGAAAATAATATGCTATAAATGGTACATATTTGTAAAGTTTCGGTGAATGGAGGTGAACTTCTGTGTCCATGAACAAAAGGTTTGAAGGACAAGTTGTAGTTCATAAATATGTTTGTTGGGCTTAAAAATTGAGATATGCTAAAATTTCACAATTTACTGGTTGGCCTTGGCTGGAATATTGCTGACAATTCTGAATACAACACTTCAGGAAAGATGTAAAAGCCTTATAACGAGGCCAGAGAAGGCTTACCACCATGACGCTAAATTGCCTATAGGGTCCAGGATGTGCAGGTTGAGTGGATTAGCCATGAGAAATGCAGAATTACACAGCTAGGGTAGGGGCTGGGTCTGGGTGGGATGGTGTGGACTCTATGGGCTGAATGGCCTGCTTCCACACTGTAGGGATTCTATGATTCTATTCTATAATTCTATTCTATGATTCTATGAGGGACTTCAATTATAATGAGAGGAAGAAATTTAGAACTGCTTTGCTCAAATCGGTAAAGGTTGAGATGAATTGATGGAAGACTTATTCAGATAGTAAAAGGTTGTTCCCTCTGCCGATTGGATCAATAGATGTCAAATACAAAAATAATTGACAAAATATTCCCAAGGACTTTGAAATGAATGCTTTCACTCAGAGTTGTCAGGATCTGAACAGTAACTGAAAAAATGGTGAGGGACAATTCCATAAGTAAATTTCAAAAGAGAATTGGACAAGAACAGAAACAAGAGGAATATAGAGAGTGTTTATGGACCAAAAAAGTGAAGGTGTGGGATGACTGTTCGCTACTAAGCATGACAGTTTTTTTTATACAACCAGCATAAACATGATGGCGTGAATGGCCATTTTTATGTCTCTTCAATTGTACGAAGTACCCCTATATCAGCTTTCCTCTCTGTAAGGTTCTTTTCTAAATGATAGTGAGCCCAAAGGTGGAAAAAATATTTGTTTTCCTATTTAAAACATAATTTAGGTTTGAAGCTGAATAAACGAGCACCTCAAAAATACTTCCACTGAAAATAAACAAGAGAAGAAAGGGAAATCCAGTGCCTGGATCGAGCTCAGCATTTCACTCTAGCTAATTACACATTGTCTTGGTTTTTCAGCCACATATTTCCCAATTCCTGTTGATAGTGGGAATCCTGCTCATACACTGCATACACAAAACATAGCAAGGGTGCAATCCAGTTCATGCTCCGAGTAGTTAACACTTGCAGCATGTTCTGCAAATTCTGAACCAGTTAAAAACCTGTGTCAAACAGCAATGCCCACTTTACAAACTCATAGGCTACTTGTGTACTCACAGCAGGTTAATTGCAGGTAAAATTCAACTGCTGCAAACTGAAGGGTACATCAGTTATGCCAATTCGTACAACTCATTGTACATGACACTGAATTTTAGCTTCACTGGTCCTTTTCATAATAAGCTAAATTTTATAATTCAAAAAATAATAATGAATATAAACAATCCTCATCCACGTATGCCTCAGTTGTTCAGCTAGATGCATGAAGAACTCATTTTTCGTTTATAACGGCCCCACAGAGATTTGGACGAATGCTTAGTTTTTAAATGCCAGAATTGCTGCCTTATTTCTAGCTATCGAAAGTAACAGGCAGCCACCTGGAAACTAGACCTACAGATTACATCGACCTTTCACAGTCACTACAAAATAGAACTGCCACCACTGATTTGCAATGGTGTCACAAACCGAACGAGTTGCACTGACACTCGACTAAACAGAGAAGTCAGATTACGGAATTGAATTTTAACCTGGATGCATTTTCAGCGACATAAAATGTGAATTTCATGAAGTGTTCTGTCCTTTAAATGTAATACTTGGACAGGTGCTGACAGTGCAAAGATAAGAGCCAATTGATATCATGCTTTACACCATTGATTCACTATCAAACGATCACAAAGGTTTAATAATTATGACACTTAAAAGTTTCAGACAAATAACATATGCAACTTTTAAAAATCTCCATACAGCCCCTCAAGCCTATAATGATCTTTAACATAACCATGGCTGAACTTTGACTGTATAAGTGCACTGCTCCATACTCTTGATTCCTTTAAGGATTAAAGAAATCTGTCGAGCTCAGCATTAAATATATTACATCAGGCTGCATTAATAACTCTCTGGGTTACTGAACTTCAACAAGTCCTTCTCTTAGTCCAAAATGAGCAGTCTCTTTTCATGAGACTATGCTCTGAGGTCATTCATTTTCTAGTCTGTGGAAACAAAATTTCTACATCTACTTTTCAGCATCTTGTTCCATTTCAGCGTGATCTCCTGCCATGCTTCTAAACTCCAGAAGATTGAGGCTGTATTGAGACAGCTTCTCATAATTGGTTCCCGAGATGAGAGGGCTGCCCAATCAATTAAATATTCAATGAATTGCCTTTAATGCAAATTTATTTTTCCTTTAATATGGAGACCAAAACTGCATACTGTATTTCAGGAACAGCCTCATTAAATGCCTATACAATCATAACATGTACGCTTAAATCCAGTAGAGGTCAATATGCCAATTCCTAATTGCTTCCTTTATCTATAGCAGTTCAGGCAATATCCGAGGATCAGGAACAGATTTTACTGCTCCTCGGATGCTGCCTGAACTGCTGTGCTCTTCCAGCACCACTAATCCAGAATCTGGTTTCCAGCATCTGCAGTCATTGTTTTTATCTCCTTTATCTATACACCAACATCCTATGCTTTGTGTACAAGTACACCCAGGGCCCTCTGAAAATCAACATTTACAAGTTTTGTGACTTTTTAAACAAGTTTTTTTTAATGTTTACGACCAAAGTGAAGGCTATCAGAACTTCAAGAGAGTTACAGGTGCATGTAGTAGCCATCACTGAAGAGACAGTGCTGTGGAAGCTGAATGGTCTGAAGGAGGATCAATCACCGAAACAGATGGGACTGCATCCCAGACTTGTGAAGAAGACAGCAGATGAGATTGCAGAGGCACTGGTGGTGATCTTTTACAGATCACTGGAGTCAGGGAGGATTCCAATGGATTGGAAAATGGTGAATGTAATACGCCTGTTCAAAAAGGGAGGGAGGCAGAAGACAGGAAGTTATAGGCCAGTTATTCTAACCTCAATCATTGCTAAGATTTTAGAGTCCATTCTTAAGGTTGAGATTGCAGAGTAACTTGGAAGTGCATTGTAAAGTAGGGCTGAGTCAGCACAGCTTTGTGAAAGGGAGATCATACTTGACAAATCTGTTAGAATTCTTTGAGGAGATAATGAATAAGTTGGATAATGGAGAGCCAGTGGACGTGATCTATTTGGGTTTCCAGAAGGCTTTCGACAAGGTGCTACACCAGAGGCTGCTGAATAAGATGACCGCCCATTGTGTTCGGATTACCTTATTGGCAGAAGGCAAAGAGTAGGAATAAAGGGGTCTTTTACAGGACAACAGTTGTTGCCTCATGAAGGTCTGTATTGGGACTACAACTATCCATGTTTATATGCACAATTTGGACAAAGGAACAGAGGGCATTGTTGCTAAATTTGCAGGTTATACATAGATAAGAGGGAGAGGTATTTAGCATTGAGGAAGCATGGAGACTGCAGAAGGACATGGACAGGCTAGGAGAATGGGCAAAGGAGTGCAGATGGAATGTAATTTGGCAATGTGAGAGGTCATGCAGTTTGGTAGGAAGAATAGGTGCTACAGACTATTTTCTAAATGAGGAAAGGTTTCGGAAATCTAAAGCACACAGGGACATGGGAGTCCTCATCCAGGGTTCTCTTAAGGTTAACATACAGGTTCAGGTTGCAGTTAGGAAAGAAAATGCAATATTAGCATTCATGTCAAGAGGGAAAGAATAGAAGGACAGAGATATATTAATAAGGCTGTATAAGGCTCTGATCAGACCACGTTTGGAATAATATGAGCAGTTTTGGGCCTCATGTCTAAGGAGCAATGTGCTGGTGTTGCAGACGGTTTCGAGGAAGTTTACAAGAATGATCCCGGGATGAAGGGCTTGTCATATGAGGAGTGGTTGAGAACTCTGGGTCTATAGTTGATGGAGTTTAAAAGGTTGAGGGGAGGGATCTGATAAAACTTAAAGAATACAAAGAGATCCGGATACAGCAGATGTGGAGAAGATGTTTTCACTAGTAGGAGAGACTAGGACTCAAGGACACAAACTCAGAGCAAAGGGACAACCTTTAGAATTGAGATGAGGAGGAATTTCTTCAGGCAGATGGTACATAATTTGTGAAACTCATTGCCATAGAAGGCTGGAGAAGACCACATTATTGAGTGTACTTAAGACAGAAATAGACAGGTTCTTGATTGATAAGGGGATGAAGGGTTGTGGGGAGAAGACAGGAGAATGGAGTTGAGAAAGACATCAACCATGATCAAATCGCAAAGCTGACTCAATGGCCAAATGGCCTATTTCTGCTCCTACACCTTATGGAATAAACTCAGATTTCCAACTTCTCTTACATCTGCCACATTGTTGCTACTCACCTAGCTCATCCATATCTCTGTGCAGCCTCCTTGCCTTCTCCTTAGCTCGCACTTCCACCTTCCTCATTATTGACAGTAAATTTAAGATACTTGATTTTGTCTCTTTGTATATATTGTTGGTAAACAGCTGAGTTACTAACACTGACCATTGCAGCAGTTGACAAATTACAGGTTGAGAACTTGAAAATGCCCTCTTTATCCTGACATTCTACTTCCTGTCCATTAACAAATCCCCTATCCATATTGATAGATTACCATATCTCCATGAACTTCCATTCTAAGTATTTTGTGTTTGTGCCTTATCAAATGACATTTTAAAATCAAATATACCAAATTCTGCTTTATCTAATAATTGTAACATCTAAAAACTGTACTAAACATGTCAAATATGATTTATATTTTTTAAAATAAAGTTGACTCTTGGTAATTATTTTCCATTCCATTATTATTTTCTGCTCGCACTGTCAAAATTTCATGAATAACAGATTAAACCATTTCCTGACAACTGATGCACAGTCATGCCATTTTTCTATCAACCACCTTTCTTAACCAATATAATTTCACTTCCAATCCAAAAAGAGTGGGAGAGGAGGAGGAGGAGGAGGATCTGGAAACAGCTTTAGATTAGATTACTTACAGTGTGGAAACAGGCCCTTCGGCCCAACAAGTCCACACCGACCCGCCGAAGCGCAACCCACCCATACCCCTACATATACCCCTTACCTAACACTACGGGCAATTTAGCAGGGCCAATTCACCTGACCCGCACATCTTTGGACTGTGGGAGGAAACCGGAGCACCCGGAGGAAACCCACGCAGACACGGGGAGAACGTGCAAACTCCACACAGTCAGTCGCCTGAGGTGGGAATTGAACCCAGGTCCCTGGCGCTGTGAGGCAGCAGTGCTAACCACTGTGCCACCGTGCCGCCCCAGCAGCTAACAGTACGCAGAGAGAGAGGCAGACAGACAGACACGCCAGACAAAGAGATAGGGAGGAGGGAGAAAGGGGAAAGCAGGAAGATGGGGCAGCAGGTAGGGGGTTGGGAGACTGACAGGGAGGGCTCAGATAACAAATAACAGCATGAGGAGAAGCGAAAAATGTCTCAGAGTGACAGAGCAACAATGTCATGAGTTGATTGATTGTTGAACAGCTGCTTTTAGCTGTGTTTTAACTCCAGGAAGTTTTAAAACAAAATTTCAAAACTAGTACAGGGAAAGAAAAATTAATTGATACAGGAGAGGGAGCTGAAATTTGAGTAAGAGCAAATAATTTCTACTAATCGCCATATTTTAGTTAACAGTGCAACAGTATGGTGAAAGTAATTTAAAAGTAACTAAAATTACAATAAGTGAAATAAAAGTATAACTTAAAGTGTATGGGAGTCGTGATCACATCTCATGACTAGGACAAGCCCATTTGCAGGTAATGTCATGGGCTGTACAAGCTTCTGCTCCTGGTTTCACACCTCAAGCTGTGGTTGGAGTCACCAAGGTACATCAGAAAGTTAGAAAACTAAATGGACAGCATCGTGGGTCACATCACAAGTTCAAGGCAAGCAGGCAGGGAAGGGACTGAAAACTACTATACAGTCCAAGTGAAAGACAGGTCAAGGAAGAGTCATTCGAGGTCCTGATCATTGATTGGTTTTCTATCCTGGTGATGGTAATGGATTATTGAAGGACAGTGCTAAGAGACAAACCAGAGTATCATTGATGACCTAGATACACAGGAGGGGAAGGAAGAAAAGTGGAAGCACTGATAGGGGAGTCTTTAGATACTGGAGCAGATAGACATTTTTGCTACCATCAACTTAACTCCAGGATGGTTTACTTTCCTCTCTGGTGCTAACATCACAAATGTCTCAATACAGCTAAAGGACATTCTGCTAAGAGACGGTGAGCAGTCAGAGGTCAGTGATCCACACATTGGTACTTTCAACATGCTTAGCAAAGGGGATGTGTTCCTGCAATCAGAGCTCAGGGAGCTTGTCAGCAAATTTGCAAGCAGGGTTTCTAAAGTCATAATCTCCAGATTATCCTAATGTAAGATTCAAGTGACTACAGAAACAGGAAGGTAAGATAGGTGAATGTGTGGTTGGAAAGATTGTGCAGGAGGGAGAGTTTCATATTCCTGGGATACTGAGGCTGGATCTGGGGGGCACGCAAGCCTATACAAGCAGCTGCAGCTGAATGGAGCTGGAACTGAGGGGCAGTTTGTTCGCGTTGGTGAGGGTATAAACTGATTTACCAGGGTTGTGGAAAGCAGGAGAAAATAACAAAGTATTAGCAGGATGCCCAAAGTGCTGGAAAGGCTGACAGTACTGAAATGGAGAGAAGTGAATAGGTAGATTTGGTGAAAGGCAGAATTTTAAAAAAAGGTTGTAACCAGCATTACATTGCATGATTGTGAAGGCACAGAACATTGGCAATAGGTACTCGCTACTTTAGGACTGCCAGCTGATCTTCTATCAATGCCAACATGTTACCCACTTATCAATAAAATTTCATTCCAAGTTAGATTGTGGAATTCCCTTTTGGACAAAAATAATGTCAGAAACAGGACTTTTCCAGTCGCGTCTCAGCCAAGTGAGAAAGTTGATTGATATATTACTATTTTAGAATTTACATGAAACATGCATGTACAAATTAAGACTCAAATTAATATCTGTTAATTAAAACATTAACATTTGGGGTGTTTTTTCTCTGATTTAACCAATAGTAACACATTAGTTTTGTCTTAGTTTTCTGTTCCACTGTCTTTACACTAAAATAAATACTTTCTTTTCTGAAACATAACAAGATAACAATTTATTTGATTTAAACATGGGTTTGCACCAGGGCTATTGCTTTTAAAAATGACTTCTTAGCAGGAGTAAACTTCCAAATATCTTGCTTTGCTTCATGTTTTATTCCTACATCCCCACCACCTTCAAATAAAAATCAGCTTCACTGAAGGCTTATACAGTTGCTGACTATACACAAGGCCAAGATATGTTCAGTTTTGGCTCTCTAACAACAATACTTATTTTGTTTCTTGGCTAGCTCATTCCTAGACAGTGACTGGTGAAAGATATTGTTTTCGCTTCACAAGTAGTTTGGGTGTGTGAATTAAAATCCTGAATAGCATATCTTATGGCACCTAAGTTTTAATTGGTAAGATACATAGTTAGTCATTAATTATGGACACTGCCCTTTATGGTACCTAAACATTACAACTCATGCATGCACTGGTCTCTCATTTCCAAAACCTTTGATCATTAAACAAAATAAACATTTGCAAGTTAATTAAAAGTAGAACACTGTACTGTACATTCTACGACCACAAAACTTCATGTCAAGATGAACACTTACAGATCATTCGGGTTCGCTTATTTTTAATGATGATCGTTAATGGTCTGACATACTGAAGTACCAAGCTCGAGAAATTGCAGAATAAGCTCAGCAGGTCTGGCAGCATCAGGAAGAGAAATCAAAGTTAGCATTTCAGATTCAGTGACCCTTCCTCCAGTTATGAGGAAAGATCACTGTACGCAAAAAGTTCACTCTCATTTCTTTTCACAGATGCTACCAGACCTGCTGAGCTTTTCCAGCAATTCCTGTTTTTGTTTCTGATTTACCGCGTCTGCATTTCTTTTGGTTTTTACCAAGAATTCAGCCAAGTCAATTTTTTAAATGCAAAATTGGAAAGTGAGCTAAACCATATCTTGATGAGTGTGCTGATGGAGCCTCGTGTGAAGCGCTGCTTTGATGTTTCTAGCCAGGGAACGAAACGTTTGCAGCAAAAACTTCCAGCTTGGCGAGCAGAACCACAACAACGGATACCCGAGCTACAAATCTTCAATCAGATTTTAAATATCTGCAAGTAATGGAATAAAGAGGTTTCCATAGTAACCAGGATCCTAAGAGAACAAGAGGTGAAAAAAAGCAGATGAAAGGTTATATTTCTCAACTACATATGTTTCCTAACCTTTGCAAAATGTTCCCAAGCTAAACGCAAGTTAAACCTCCCTCTAACTGCTACAACCAAAAAAGGACTGGAGTTTTGCAGGGCCAATGGGGGCAGGTGCACTCCAAGCCTACCTTCCATTTTGCTAAGGTTGGGATAATTGTCGATGTCCCTTCATCCAGAGCCAAACTGAGTTCCTTTAGTGATTGATTAAGGGCCCCTCCTGACATTAGAAGTAAACCATCACCAGTAGAGCTCCAGAAGGAAATAGAAACGTGGAGATTCAATGCAGTGAAGTGAGAGGTGATGCACTTTGGTACGAAGAACACAGGAAAATAACCTGATAGAGGAGACACAATTTTAAGGGACTGCAGGAGTAGAGGGATCTGGATGTATATGCACACAGATCATTGAAACTAGCGTGACAGACAAACAGGTAAAACTCAAGGACAACTAGGGACAGGCCAGTGAAAAGTACTGGCCAGCCAGCAAAGCCCACGTCCCATGAGTGAATAAAAACAAACGTATAAGGCATTGTATTCTCAGCTTTATAAATAGGACCACAAAACTACAAGAGCAGGAAGGTGATAGTGATCTTGTATAAGACACTTGTTAAACCTCAGCAGGAGAATTGTATATAGTTCTGGGCACCACATTGTTGGGAAACTTGGAAACACATTGTAGTAGGTTCCATTGACCAGAAGCCAAACTGGGTCAACCACAAAAATACTGTGGCTACAAAAGCAAGTCGAAGACTAATAAGGAAGTTACCTCCTGACTTGTGCAAAGAATATCCTACACTTGCGTGGATGAGTGCATTTCTCACAACTCAGGAAGTTCAACTCACAGCTCAGCATAGCCTGCGTCATTGGCACCAATCCAGTACCTTAAATAGTCACTCCCTCCACCACTGACACAGTAGTGTGTATCACCTGTAGGATGTACTGCTGTAACTCATGAACACACCTTTGACAACACCTGCCAAAGCCATGACCTCTGTCAACGAGTGTTAGAACTCTCGTTGACTTTTTATTCCTTTTTTTTAAAAAGATCATTTTGTCTTTGGAGTGGAGACCTGGGAGCTGAGAGCTCAACGGTGAACTTTAGAAAACAGCTTGTGTGTAAAAAAGAGACAGAGAACAAATAAACTGTTATTTGTTCATGAAGCCAGGCCTGAAAGTTTATTTCTTGTTTACAAAGTGTTCTTTGGATGCTTCGTCTCAAGAGAGGCCTTATACTTAACCAGATCATAAATGCTTGGTCATTATCATGGTCAGTACCTGAGAATTGGTTACCACCAAGTATGAGAAAGATTATGATATGAGGGAGGAGCACGAGTTTTTGAACCGCTGTTGTGAACTGGGAATTTCTGAAAGGAGGAGTTTGGCTGGTGATGCCACGGAATGAAGATTTGAAAACTTCCTGCCTAATCTCTCACTAACAGCCACTGGAAGCTCAGAGAACAGAAACTAAGATACAAGTTTTATTGACTCCTTCTCAAAGTAAACTCAAAGGACTGCCATTGATTTTCTGAAGCCGATGAATCAAGACTCAATTCCATATACCTGTAAAGCAACGCATTGTGAAAATCATTTAAGTAACCATGCCAGTTTTGACATTTTTCTTTTTTTGAAAAAATATCCTTAACCATTTTTGTTTTTCTCTGTTTGCCTTTTGTGTGAATGGGCTGAAATTAAAATTTATTGAGTTTCAATCTTAGGCATTAATTAGATTAGCTTGTTATTTAATTTTGCTCTGTTACTGTATCGTTAATAAATTATGATTTGGAGGTGCCACTGTTGGACTGGGGTATACAAAGTTAGAAATAAAAATTAAAAAGTTAAAACAGGTTAATAAATTAAGTATTTTTTGGAGTTATAAATCCAATGTCTCATACTTAGTAATTCAAAATGTCTGTTGAGGAGCTACTGCAGATTATTTTGAGGGTCATTGGGCATTTTAATTTTACTGTGTTGCAAATAGAGGTAGGAAGGCTGATTTGACTTGGATGTCTGTCTCAGTGTCACAACACTAGCAGAACAAGGAGAGCAGGGAAATGCAAACACCATCTGAAAGATCTCCTCGAGCCACTCACCAGCTTGACTTGGAAATCCATAGCTATTCCTTCACTGTTGCTGGCTCAAAATCCTGAAATCCTTTCCTCCCAGCACTTTCGCATACCCATATTGCAAACATTACAATGGTTCAAAAAGGCAGTTCACACTGCACTCTACAAGATAATTATGGATGAACAATAATTACCAGCCTATTCAGGAACATCCACATCCCAAGAAAGAATAAAAAGTAAAATAAAATTATAACAAAGCCAATGGAGTTTGAGGCATTGAAAACAAGTGCCTCGGTCACCAAATTCTGAGTCCTCCCACAAATGTAGTTGAGTAGAACGTCTGGTTCTGATGAATCATCATAAACTAAGTACATTAACTCAGTTGTCCTCTCTATGCAGATGCTACCGGACCTGTTTGAGCTTTTTAAGTTTAGAATTGGACAAAAAATCCTGCTTGTCCATGGAGGAAGAGCTGACAGCCTCTCACTCAAAATCCAATGACTCAGCTTAGTTAAACTGTAAATGGGTTGAAATTTAATGGAAATATATTTTGACAAAGTATAAAATGAGTGCTTAATCCAAATATGCCAATTTTTCAGTCTGACTGGTGGTTTTACATCTGAGCAGCTGTGCATTATTACTCAGTATGGACATCAGTTCTAAATTTTCAGGATCCATTATACTCAGCAGCTGGAGCCAAGATCAGACTTAACATAGATGGATTGTTGACTCAAACTTTCTCTCATCTACCTTCACAACATATTTTAATTTCTCAAACTAATCACCCTTAGCCTTTCCATTCTATTGGCCCACATCTGTTAAATACTGGGATTTGGACTGTCCAAAAGTCTATTCACTTTGAAGCCAGTATTATCTTGCTTTCCAGCTGTTAGCAGTGACTACACATTAATCAGCTAGATCAGCTACCAACAAACCTAATTTTTCACTAAGCTTTACAGCTCATCACTGACCAGAATGAACAACAGTGTCATTTGGTGGTCAAATTATCATGGTCAGCCATGATTGTAAATGTAATGTAGGGCCCTTACCATGCAGCCAGTTTACGTGGAGCACAGCTTCACGTTACAAGTTTTAATATGGATATAGGACCTTAATTAGTGGCGTCTTATTCTGTATTTTATATATTTTCCTAATCAACCTGTTCAGAGATGTCATAACATTGTTTTGAAACGTGAACCTGGGCCTCCTGTCTCAGAGATAGGGGCATTACTACTGCACCATGTCATGAGGCTGCTGTCTCAGAAACCCTTCATCATAACTTCAGCTGGTGCAGGAACTGAACCCACGCTGTTGGTGTCACTGACTAGCTATGCAGCTAACTAAGCTAACCGATCAGTAGCTAGTGTGTGCTTGCGAGACTCAATCAGCAATGTAAAACAGCTTTGAAAATACCACAACAGTTTGGGTTGGATTTAATTCTACATTCAAAAGTTGAAAAGACAGTGTGAACATCAACTAAGTGTCCCATTTTTCAATGATCATGGAATAACATGATAAGCTAGGTTTCTTTGACACGATTAATATGTCAGCTCATTTCAAATACAATTCCTTTTACAGAAGATAAAAGCATTAGACAGCTCTAAATAAACTGCAAAACTGAGGTAATCCATCAAGATTTGAGCATTCCCGGTCTACATGATGCATTGTCACATGGGTGTGGTTGAAATTTATTTTGGCTCAGATCAATTGAACTGCAAAGATAAGCTGATAACAAAGCCTAAGGCTGCATGATAACAGGAGAAGCTAAACCTCAGGGAAGCTTTGACACAGAAAGATTCTCCCCTAAATGGACTTAATGTGGAAATATATATTGTGAAATTAGAAACAAACCAAGAGAATTTCTTCCTGTCAGCATTTGCCATACCTTTTTGTTAGTATATGCCAGAATCTGTAATTACATTGCACTGAGATCATTGTGAGTAGTGCTAATTCCTCTCATAGAAATTTCATAAAGTGAGCTTGGGGAGGGACATAGGGATTCCAAACCACTGGCCATAACTAATTCGAACAAGGTTCTGCAGTTTGGTTGGTTCTGCAATACACGTGATGAACTGCTTCTAAAAGCGCAGGATTTGGTGCAAAATAAAGGCAATTTATACAAACCATGTTTCTTAGCAGTACCTACATTAGCTATAGTTTGCAGCTTGTTTTTCCCAATATTAAACCGAGGAGTTGCAGCGTAATGTGTGCATGGAACAAAACATCTTTGAACTAATAGACTAAGTGCCTGGTTCCGATGGCTTGCATCTAAGGATCTAAATCGGAGAAGCTGACAGTGAATGTGGTTTCAATTTTTTCAAAATTTTGGATTCTGTAGAAGTACCAGAGAATTGGAAAACTGCCAGTATGACACTCCTATTCAAAAAGGGAGGCAGGCAAAGACAGGCTGATTAACCTATCATCTACTGTTGGAAAGATGTTGGAATCGGTTGTTAAAGAAGTAATTGCAGTATATTTGGAAAATCACCACGTGATCAAGCAGAGTCAGCATGACATCATGAAAAGAAAATTGTAAATGACAGATTAATTAGAGTGTTTCTTTTGTTTTACTCATTCACAGGATGCGGGTGTTGTTGATCAGGCCAGCATTTACTAATCATCCCTAATTGCCCAGAGGGCAGTTAAGTGTCAACCACATTGCTGTGGATCGAGAGTCAGAAATGGCCAGCATTTTCCTTCCCTAATAGACATTAGTGAACCAGATGGGCTTTTCCTGACAATTGACAAGGTTTCAAGCTCTTCATTAGACTCCTAATTCCAAAAATTACTGAATTCCATTTCTACCATCTGCCATGGCAGGATTCGAACCCAACTCCTCACAGCAATACCAGGGTCTCTGGATTAATATTTTAGTGATAATATACCACCAAACCATCACCTGCACTAAGCAGTTTCGAGGAAGTCTTGACCAGAATGGATAGAAGATAACCGGTAGAGGTGTTCCATTTGGATTTCCAGAAAGCATTCTGGCAACTCACAAGATAACAAGGTAACTCACAAAAGGTTAAGTCACAAAAGTCCATGTTGGAGATGTTACATTGACAAGGATGGAGAATTAGCTAAAGGACAGGAAACAGCAAGTGGGGATAAGGATACTCTTTCAGATTGGTGACCCATGACCAGGGTGATTCTGAAGGGATTCATTCTGGAACCGCAGCTGTTTACAGTATTTATTAACTTGAAGGTGGTAAGCAAATATATTTTACCCAAATATACAGATAATAAAAATCCACAGAAAGGCCAGATGTAAGGCAGATACAACTAGTTTAGAAAGAGAGATTAAGTAGTTAAGTGGGCAAAATTAAGGCAAATGGAGTACAACGTGGGAAATATGAGGTTGTTCATTTTGGAAGAGAGAACAAAAGGACAAAGTAGTATTTGAATTAAGAAAAACTGCAGAAAGCTGTAGCACAGTTATATCAGGTGATCAGGAAAGCTACTGGAATGTTGGCCCTTATTTCAAGTGGGCTAGAGTATAAGGGAAGAGAAGTCTTCCTGTAAATGTACAAGGTACTTGGAGAGATCATATCTGGAGTACTGTGAGCAGTTTTGATCCTCTTATTCAAAGAAAGATATTGTTTCTTTGGTGGCAGTTCAGGGAAAGCTCACTAGAACGATCCCTGGTATGCTGGAATTGCCTATGAGCAAAGACTAAACCAATTGGGACTCTACTCATAGAGAAGTTTAGAAGAATGAGAGGTGATCGCACTGAAACATACAGGACAGAGAAAATGCTGAGGGAAATTTTTCCTTTGTAGGAGAATCAAGGACCAGAGGACATAGCCTCAGAATAAAAGTGTGTTAATTTAAATTGAGATAAGGAGAAATTTCTTCCTTGATGGTTGTCAGTCTTTTAAATTCCTTGCCTCTGTAGAGGCAGAGTCTTTGTGTATATTTAACGCTAACTTACATAGATCTTGATCAGCTGGGGAATCAAGGGTTACAGGTTTAGAAACAGTTAGATGTTAAGTACAAGGTTCATGATAATGGCTTGGTCACAAACAGGTGAAAAACACTGGTCAAAGTCCTTATGTGAACTGGCACTTCATAAAACCAGAAATAAAGTTCTTGACTTCCTGTGCAACCGCAGGAGGTAAGCAATGAGAAGTCATGAGTCTTTGCTAAAATTCCACAGCAACTGTTTTACATTGCCATTGCAAATGTGAAAAGAACCAAGTTTGTCACCTTTTCATCTCAATAGTATAGAGGTGCCATTGAGATCTGGCTATGTTTCTCTTGTAAATTCTCACAGGCTGCTCAAAAAGACTGTGATAATACTTTATTGTGATCTATTTGCTTTGCAAAGTAAAATATCTAATATGCTGATAAGTTATAAATGATCAGAGATTTGTGGTTGTTGCAGGAACCATTTTTTATTAACTGCATTAATTTTTCATGATCCAGAAATAGACACATCTTTTTTCAGCAGTTTATTTTGGAATTGAACTTTGGCAAATGTCTGTGTATGAATATGATCAGGGAATCATATAAGCTTTTCACAAACAGGACTAGTCATTGACATCTCTGTCTTTCCCTTTCAGATTCACCAAGTCCTTATCCCTGCCTTTGTCATCTTTAGACAGAACATCAACTCTTCCTTGTTGCCGCTTAATCTACACCTCCAACAAACATCAACTTATTGACATCTTGGTTGTGTGCAAATTACCACAAGATACAAAACTTGACTAAAGTTTTTGGTGTAGCAACCAAAAGACCCAAGTAATCAAGTTAAGCCTCCCAACTCAATTTGAATATCACTCAATGGAAGTTAGCTACAATTTCAACAAACAGTATGTCAGTCTCTGGAAGTGTCCAGGATTCGATCCTTGTGCACTGTTATTATTCAAAGTTCTGCTAAAGGAGACTTTCAGGGTTGAATTCTCATATAAATTTCTCTCTTTCAAGTTTTGTGGTGTGATATTATTGATGATCCCTTACATTCTTTCATCCCCAATAACGATTACACTTCTGGAGTCCTCAAGTCTGTAGCATGCCTTATCAGAAGTAGCGTTCCTGTTCCTTGTTACATTCAGGTTAGCTGTCTGTTTGAAACGGTCTGTTCTGCAATTAGCGCCTTTATAGTCATAGAATCCCGAAAATGTGGAAGCATGCCATTTGGCCCATCAAGTTCACACTGAACTTCCAAACAACATCTCACCCAAACCCTTACTCGCCACCATATTCCTCAAACCCTGCCTTTCCCATGGCTAATATACCTTGCCTATATATCTTTGGACTATGGGAGGAAACCAGAGCACTGAGGAAACCCACACGAACATGGGGAGAATGTCTGTGTGGAATTTGCAGTCTCCCTATGGTGGAATCGTACATGGGTCCCTGGCGATATGAGGTGGCAGTGCTAACCGCAGTCACCATGCCACCCACTTCAGAACATTCTTCCCGTAGGTAGTCTTAATTGCCCGTTTGTCATGAAGCAGCAGGTTATCAAGCAGTGTTACCACCTTTCTCCCAGGAAACAGCTTGTTTATGTTGGTTTGATCTCTTCTTCCCAGGGATGGTTAATGCTGCTTTTAATTCCTTTATAACAGCTTCTCCTTGCACCTTTCATTTTGGGAAACAATTTATTCCAGAAAGAGATGCTACTGAGTCATGGAATCCGTGAAGTCAATAAAGTTCTGAAGTCTACATTGTCATGATCTACAGTATTTTTGTGTCAAGTCTAACTCATTGGCCCACAATAAATAGCTCCTTCATGCATTCAGTTCCTATTCAAGGTTTGTGCGAAGATTTGTAGCTCGGGTGCTCGTTGTTGTGGTTCTGTTCGCCGAGCTGGAAGTTTTTGTTGCAAACGTTTTGTCCCCTGGCTGGCAACATCATCAGTGCTTTGGAGCCTCCTGTGAAGCGCTTCTTTGATGTTTCTTCCGGTATTTATAGTGGTCTGTCCTTGCCGCTTCCGGGTGTCAGTTTCAGCTGTCCGCTGTAGTGGTTGGTATATTGGGTCCAGGTCGATGTGTTTGTTGATGGAGTTTGTGGATGAAAACATTTACAAGGATGTTGCCAGGGTTGGAGGATTTGAGCTACAGGGAGAGGCTGAACAGGCTGGGGCTGTTTTCCCTGGAGCGTCAGAGGCTGAGGGGTGACCTTATAGAGGTTTACAAAATTATGAGGGGCATGGATAGGATAAATAGGCAAAGTCTTTTCCCTGGGGTCGGGGAGTCCAGAACTAGAGGGCATAGGTTTAGGGTGAGAGGGGAAAGATATAAAATAGACCTATGGGGCAACTTTTTCACGTGTATGGAATGAGCTGCCAGAGGAAGTGGTGGAGGCTGGTACAATTGCAACATTTAAGAGGCATTTGGATGGGTACATGGGTTTGGAGGGGCATGGGCCGGGTGCTGGCAGGTGGGACTAGATTGGGTTGGGATATCTGGTCAGCATGGACGGGTTGGACCGAAGGGTCTGTTTCTATGCTGTACATCTCTATGACTTGATGAATCTATGACTGAGGGGTGCTACATGAACAGCAGAAACTACACACTCATACATGGTATAGTGTGCATAAGAAGTGCAAAACACACAAGTTACAATGTAATAAAAGAATGATAAATAATAGGCATTTTTTGGCAGCAATTTGCAGTTGTGCAAAGAATTTCAGATGGGAAAGAGTCTGATCATACTGTGTTAAGGAGACTGATGGCTTGGGGGAAGAAACTGCTGCACAGTCTGGCCATGAGACACTGAATGCTGCAGTATCTTCTGCCTGATGGCAGGAAGGAGGGGAGTTTGAGTGAGGGGTGTGAGGGGTCTTCCACAATGCTCTTACTCTTTCAGATGCAGCGTGTGGAGAAAATGTTTGTAATTGAGGGAAGAGAGACCTTGATGATCCTCTCAGCTGTCCTCTCTATCAGTTGTAGTGTCTTACAATTTTGATGTCATATTTTAAAATTGAAGATGTAAATGTCACATCCATATATGGTTGGTGGTTGTTGCAAGCTTGCAACAACTTATCAACCCTTTTCAACTCCAACATATGACACTTTTCAGGGGTATATATTCCTGAACAGAAAATGAAGACAGCAGCAGGGATCCAGAGTCAGTGGACAGCTTTAAGTGCCTTTGTAGCTTTGTTGCGGTCCCAAATCCCTGGTTAAAAAAACTATTTGCAAAATTTGAAACCAAAAAAAAACAGATTTCAGAAACACGAGAACAGTGACATCTAAATAGTGCTGTCTGCAGTGTGATACTGAATATTCAGTGTATGTCATGGCATATAAAACTAAAATTAGAGCAGTTGCACTGCAAATGTAGAATTCTGCTTTCAAAACCGGTACATCTACCACATTTAGGTGACTTTTCACCATGTTCATATTCTATACTTAAAATAAGTGTTGAGCCTATTGTCGCCCCTTGAATTAGCAAAGCTACATAATCCAAAAAGTAATGAAGTCATGCATTATTTATGACAGTTATCCTCACCCATGGGATAAAAATGATTTTAATGTTGCTCGCTGCTTTGTCTATATATGTCAAGATTTTAAATATACGCATCTATATTAATAACACATTTTTAAAATGCTTCACATTTAATTTTAGTGGCTACTATTATAAGCACATATGGCACATTAGCTCTACTGACAGTTATGTGAGACAGCTTATCTCTCCCTTCAGTTTGACTGTCATGTGGAAAATTTGCTAAACCAGGATTTAAGGTCAACTAATTGGGATGCAAGAAGCCAAAAGAAAAAAAGGGATGTTGTTGTAAGATGTTGTAGTAATGTATTCCCAGTTCTATGAACAAGAACACATTCAATCCAATGACCACTGCCACCTGAGTTGGGGTGGTGTTTGCCTTAGTCTTGGTCTCTCAGCATGCATTACTCTGTATTCAAGAATTCTCCAACAATATGGCGGCTGAGAAGTGAGGCTGGCATATGATAAGGAAGATGGCAAAAGTAAACATGCAGGATGGGACTGCACTCTGCATCTTTCGCCTCCATCAGGTTGTTTCCACCTTGCCGAATTAAGTTTGCCCCTGCACAAGAGCAAACATCTCTGCAACTCACAAGACGGAAAGGCTCAAACAACCTAAAGTACACAAGGTAAAAGTGGAAGCTGTTGGATTGAGGCCAGATGTCTGATACATGAGCACCTTCGCAACTTTTAGCCCCAATTTACACCCCAAATCAACCATAATTTCAAGTTCATTGCACTTCACCGGTGCAAGTTGAGTGGAAGACAGCTTCAAAATGCAAATGAATAAATATTTGGTTTTATTTAAAATAAGGGGATGTGGCAAGAAATCAAAATTAAAAGGAAAATTAGTTCAGAAAACAGGCACAACAACGTGGGACAGAATAACTAAATAATCAAAATAGATTTTGGCTGTAACGAGATGACGTGTTAAAATTTCATGAATAAGTACAATTATAATTTTAATTTTGCGGGAACAACTTAATGTAAAAGGACACAAGACTATTCACTGGTTATACTGTTAGCTGATATTATTACTGAACAAGTCTGATCCCCAGATTGAATCAGGCTTGAAAGATCTTTTGGTTTTGGGAGGTTTTAAAGAGATGGTCTTTCACTGAAACACAGACATCAGATGCTGCACGTTTGGTTTTATCATAGAACAGAAGATTATTATGCAAAAGAAATTAAGGGAAAAAAAACTAAACTATTTCCATAAGTTTAAAGATTTCAAAACATACCATAACATACAATCCCATTAATTCCAACGGCACTTCTATACAGTACCCACACTAAAGAGAATTCCCTTCTGTACCATCTCTATTGAGCTTAAATAACTGTGGCTTCGATTCCTCATCTTGAGGATCTGATCACCTCTTCTTTGAGTCTTTGTACACCTGAATGTAGATTTTGTCAGATTCAATAACTCTTTCAGGGTTTTCACCCAACAATTCTAGTCTGGAACTTTATAACTAGACTCCTTACGCTGAAGTAACCTGTTTCTTATCTGTTCTAAATCATTTCATTTCATCAGGAACTGCTGTTTTACAGATCCAGTTTTAGCCAAAACTAGCAAAACTGCCAAACTGGAACAAAAAAGCTCTTCTAAACCGAATCTTTCCCCAAGTCAAAATCAGAACAATTCCAAAAACCTCCAACTGAAGCCAAATGAACTTTGTTAAATTCTTCCAAAGTAAATAAATTTCCATTTGTCTCTAAGAACTCTGATTTTGTTTCAGAAATCACCATAGCTACAGAAATACTCCTTCAGTTCCTAATTAAAAACCTCTTCAAAAACACAGAGAACCAAGTTTTCAAAATGCCAAAAAATTCAAAATGTATGACATTGAACTGGATAAAAATCACATCCTTACCTCACAATAGCCTTTGTGCAAAGATTTCAAGGATTCAGATCTGGCAATGTGAACTAAAATTTACAGGAGCAGCTATCTTAAATAAAAACAGAAATGTCCCATTTTTGATAGGAATAGCTTGATCCTGTATTTTTTCTTTATTCATTTATGTGATGAAGGTATTGCTGGCTAAACCAATCTCTAATTGCCCAGAGGGCAGTTAGGAGTCACCCACATTGCTCTGGGTCTGGAGTCACATGTAGTCCACACCAGGTAAGGATGACAATTTCCTTCCCTAAAGCGTATTAGTGAAACAGATGGGTTTTTCTGACAACAATAGCTTCATGGTCATCATTAGACTCTTAATTCCAGATTTTGTTTTTATTGAATTGAAATTGTACCATCTACCATAGCAGGATTCAAACCAGGGTCCCCAGAATATTACTTGGCTCTCTGGATTAGCAGTCCAGTGATAATATAACTAGGTCATTACCTCCCCAGAAGATTATTGAAATGTGTTTACACATTAATCATAGTACATAATTTGGTAAAAATTGGCTAAAAGCCTTTCAGAACATGTTGGCAATACTATAAAACAGATGACATTGGTTCAGCCATCCACTACTGGTTCAAGTGGCAAGATTTATTCAAGAAATAAATCTGAATCTCGCATGGAGTGCTCAGTTAATTGGATCCAACAGAAATATGCTGAATGACAAACCCATTTCTCTCCAATCAACTCTCTTGTTCCATCTCTAAGAGACCATGAATTTTAACAGCATACTGAGCAAATTAACCTTTTTGAGAGTGAAATATCTTTTGAAACTTGCATGTTCAGTAAGTGCTAAAAATTATTTTCTTGTTTGCTAGCCACCTTCTGCTTACTGAATTGGTCAGATACCATCAGGGTACAACAACATATCCACTCTAGTCAAAATACTGATTAACTGAGCAAGAGTGACCTTTGGGATGCTTTTGTCTTTTGCATTTCTTGTGTGAAGTTTTGGACTTAGAGTATACAGTAGGAATACAGGTGTACATTTGAAAACTACAGATGCAACAAACATCTGCAGAAAACAACAGTTAGTTGTGGGTGACCACAAGCTACCAATACATCAAAAATTGTTCAAATGACATCAAATAAGGGTGTGAAACTGAATTAATGTCAAACTCAAAGGCAGATTTTAGCTAGTAATCATGGCAAAGATTAAAACTAAACAATAACTTGCAGATAAGAGAGTTAATTTAACACTACGTTGGCAATAGGTAGTGTATTCACAATTAATTTTATTTACTTCCTCTCGGATACTGGAGGAGATTGCACCGAGTAATTAATGGCATTTAATCTCATTATTCCCCAGTTAATGGAAAATAATTTTTGGCTGATCAGTGGTAAATTCTTACATCTTTAAGAGACTGGATGACCCTTCTGTGGCACTGTGGTAGTGTCCCTGCATCTGAACTGGGAGATCCAGGTTCAAGTCCTACATGTTCCATAAGTATGTAATAACATCTCTGAACAGGTTAATTCGAAAAAATAGGTAACATGTTTGGGGAAAAAATGGTAAGATATTGAGTCAACGAGACACTTTGAACATACTGAAGGGAAGTGTTTTTAAAATAACGGTTTTCATGACCATAGGTTATCACAATGTTCCCAGCTGAGCGCTCCTTGGAAGTTTGGTCACAATTATAAAATCACAGTCAGTTTACATCAAAGCCACCAAGACAACTATTAAAGGTTCTGATAATTACAGGGAGACAGAGAGAGAGAAAAAGGACTATAATTGCCAGTCACAAGGGATTTCTTTTTCTTCCATTTCCCAGCCAAACCAAGAGGAAATTCAGCAGGACTCCACAGCCAGGAGTGCTTGAGAATGAGCCATGGAAACTGGAAGGGATGGAGTGAGTGAATGATCAGGATTTTGTTGAGCAGAAGGAAGAGGGCTGCAATCAATAAGGTAGTAGTGACGGTTCCAACCTGTAAGGAAGAGAGAAATAGGAAGGGTAGCTAGTGGTAAAGAGCAGCAATGCCAACCCACTATGGACTGGTAGCTGATGCTTCCTTTTAAGCCAGATTTCCCAAATCTCAGTTAGCCCTC
The DNA here is from genome assembly GCF_020745735.1 of Hemiscyllium ocellatum. Taxonomy (NCBI): domain Eukaryota; kingdom Metazoa; phylum Chordata; class Chondrichthyes; order Orectolobiformes; family Hemiscylliidae; genus Hemiscyllium; species Hemiscyllium ocellatum. The sequence continues at coordinate 135,917,738 of NC_083401.1, forward strand.
ACAGCAGGTGTAAGGTAGCAAATCTGTTAACATTAACAAGAAAACATTTCAGTACTTTGTTCAATTTTACAAATCACATTAATCATTAGAAAGTGAGGAAATCAAAGTAAACATGTGGACCTGCACTCCCAAATCTCCAACATGTACTCCTCTCGAGCAAAACTCCAAACCCGGAGTGAAAATTTACAGAATTTACCCTGAGATTCCTTACCCAGAACAGCGATTGAAGGCCTCAACATCACTAAGTCAGGGAGGTGACTAACAAAAAAAGTTACGATGTCCATTCCTGATCCTTATCCAACAATGCGTGTCAGGAAGTAGCATATGTAGATATTGAATGAAGACAGAATCGGGTCTGTGATGACTTTCACAGTTGAACATACTAAACATCGAGAGTCGCCTATTAAGAATGCCCATTTGACAGCAGGGCAAAGGGCTGTCAAATCTTGTGTAACTGTTTGCAGAAAAGAGTCAGCACTTGCATAAAGTAAGCATCAAAGAATGAGGGTGAAAACAAAAATGTGCAGGTAACTGAGACTGTTTGCACATATTTATTACATGGATGGAAACCAGTCCTAAAATGTTATATTAAGAAAAGTTAAAAGAATGATTCTGCATCCTCTTTCCAGTGGTGTTATTAGACTTTTCCATGTATCATAATAGACAAATCAGTCATGAATGCAACCCTTCAGGGCATGACTGTACAAAAAGTGCCTTCACTAGCAGTCAATCTCACCATACAATTTAGATTGGAAGTTCATGACTTTGGAGTCTGTTTGCACCTACTCTAATTACAGAATGGTCTGTCATTAACATCATTAGAACATAAGACGAAAGGTTTACTTGTGGGAACATGAAGATAGGCCAACTCAAGTCAACAATTATTGAATACAGTAACTATCTCATCTCCTCAAGCCTATCCCAATAATATGTTGCAGACATTTATGTCACAAGCTTCGATTATCACTCTGACATATTATTGGGCTTTGTTCAATGTAGCTTGTGCTAGAGGTCTGTTTGTAGGAATGGAGCATCATGTATCTTTAGATGAAGTTTCCCCACTGGCTTTGTTGAAAACCTCACACAAAACTGGAAGTAATTATACTACTGGTACATGTAGAGGCAACATCTACATCCAATGAAGTACCTATTCTTGGCAGTTAAACAATGCTGCTTTCAGCTTGAACTCCTGATCACATTACTCAACAAAGAACAGTATTTAACAGAACAAAATTATGTAACAACAAAGTACAGGAATGTTTAGACATTAAAAACTGTTCCATAGAATCACACCAGGAGACATTAATGACTATATGGAAGTAACTTAACCTTAGGATAAAACACAAATTATGGGTGCTGCAATTAATGTTAATGTGTTTTTACAAGATTGTTTCATTTATTCAACATCTAAGTATGCAGGTAAGGAAAATGGCCATCAGGAACCATATTTCTCCATGAAAAACAGTCAACTGCAATTATGGACAAAAACTTTTGAAAAATACCACAGGATGATTATTAATTTAAATCATAGTCAAATAAGACACAATGCTGCCATGATGCCAGAAACCTGTCTCAAGTACTTATGGTTTTGCATTAGCTGATATAATATTTTATGAAGACAAAACAAATTGTATTTATATGCCTCAAGAAATCCCGACCTCATAAAAATACTTTACAGTATATCAAGAAATTTTAAAATTTATTCATTGTAACAATGAAGGAAGTTTAAAAATCATGAATACAAATCATTGTCCCATTAAACAGCAACATTTTAGATGTTGGTAGGAGTCATGGTTTGTTTGGCCAATATTATTCAGAAGAAACAATTCACCCACCACTCCCTGCATGGGACTTTTTATATTCCCTTGGGAAGGAAGTTGTGATTCTGTATGATTGTACACCTGTACTGGAGTTCCAGCCCAAATGATATGCTCAAGTCTCTGTAATTGAGCTCAACCACACAATCTTTTGCCTCAGTAATAACAGCGTGAGTAACTGAGCCACAAGATTATCATTATAATTGCAATACATTTACTTAAAGTCATAGAGATGTACAGCATGAAAACAGACCCTTCAGTCCAACTCATTTATACCAACCAGATATCCTAAATTAATCTAGTCCTTTTTGTCAGCAGTTAGCCCATATCCCTCTAAACCCTTCCTGTTCACATACCCATCCAGATGCTTTTTAAATGTAATAGGACCAGCCTCGACCACTTCCTCCAGCAGCTCATTCCAAAGACGCATCATCCTTTGCATGAATAGGTTGCCCCTTAGATCCCTTTAAAATTTTTCCCCTCTCACCCTAAACCTATGCCCTTTAGTTCTGGACTCGTCCACCTCAGGGAAAAGACCTTATCTATTTATCCTATCCATACGTCTCATGATTTTATGAACAAGACTGTATGAAAAGTGCCTTCACTAGCAGTAAATCTCACTGTACAGTTTAGATTGGAAGCTCATGACTTTTGAGTCTGTTTATGCCTTTGAAGTCGATAAGGTCACCCCTTCAACTCGTCACAGGATATACAATATCCAATCTTTCCTTCACCGTTAATTGATTGCTATCACTGAAATAATAAATACTTAATATTTATATTCATTGGAACATCATTCTTGGATTTAATCAATTTTGTCCTGCAGAATTGTTCCCCTGCTACTCAAAGGAGGAATGGCATAGAATCTTATGACACAATTGGGGGTAACTTGGAGTGTGTTGCTTATTTGAAAAATCTAACCAATTAGTTCAACTCCATTGCTCTTTCCCAATAGTCTTGCGAAAACTTCCTGTTCTAGATATTTCGCCAATCCCCTTTTGAATGTGATTGAGTGGGGATTGATTTGCTGGGTTGGCTAGACGGCTGGTTTGAGATCAAGAGTGTGGTGCTGGAAAAGCACAGCAGCTCAGGCAGCATCCAAGGAGCTTTTCCTGAAACATTGATTTTCCTGCTCCTCGGATGGTGCACTGTTGACACCCAGCGACTATGGCAAGGACTGAATGACATTAAAGGTTCTAAAAAAAGGACAGTGCAAGATAGCAGACGATGACACATCGCCTCAACACCTTTTATGCTGCCTTTGAGCAGAATGTCAGCAGAGATGTAACGCCTATTCTGACAAGTCCTGACAAACCTACCCCAACAGTCACTGCATCAGAGGTCAGATCAGTTTTCCTTCATGCGAATCCAAGGAAAGCAATGGGACCAGACGGAGCACCAGCCATGCTCTCAGAGCATGCGCAGATCAATTGGCAGAGGTCTTCTCAGACACCTTCAACTTCACCCTGCAGCAGGCCACTGTCCCTGCCTGTTCAAGAGGCCCAACATCATCCCTGTGCCGAAGAAGGCTCATGCTTAATGCCTCAATGACTACCGCCCAGTGGCCCTAACTTTGGTGGTCATGAAGTGCTTTGAAAGGCTGGTCACGGCATTAATCAACTCCAGCCTCCCCACTACTCTTGACCCAATTTGCCTATCGGACCAGCCGATCCACATCAGATGCCATATCACTTGCCCTTCACTCCTCCCTAGAACATCATGACACCAAGAACAGCTAGATAAGAATCCTACTCATTCATTACAGTTCAGTCTTCAATACTATTATCCCCTCGAGACGGATTACTAAACTTAGTGATCTTGGATTAAGCCCTACTCTCTGCAACTGGACCCTCTGTTTCCTGACCCACAGGCCACAATCAGTGAAAATTGGGGTCAATATTTCATCCTCACTAACACTCAACACTGGAGCCCCCAAGGGATGAGTACTCAGCCCCCTACTGTATTCACTGTATACCCATGACTGTGTCACCAAATACCAGACTAATGCGGGCGGCATGGTGGCTCAGTGGTTAGCACCAGGGTCCCAGGTTCGATTCCAGCCTCGGGCAACTGTCTGTGTGGAGTTTGCATATTCTCCCTGTGTCTGCGTGGGTTTCCTCCAAGTACTCCGGTTTCCTCCCACAGTCCAAAGATGTGCAGGTCAGGTGAATTGGCCATGCTAAATTGCCCATAGTGTTAGGTGCATTAGTCAGAGGGAAATGGGTCTGGGTGGGTTACTCTCCGGAGGGTTGGTGTGGACTGGCTGGGCCGACGGGCCTGTTTCCACACTGTAGGGAATCAAATCTAATGCCATTCACAAGTTCACTGATGACACCACCATAGTCAGTGAGTCTTAGATGGCAACAAAACAGGTCACAGAAAGGAGGTGGAAGACCTGGAAAAGTGGTGCACTGAGAACAATCTCGCCCTCAATGCCAGCAAAACTTGTGTTAGGATTTTATTCATGCCCGCTACACATTAACAGGACAGAGGTCGAATGACTGGTGTCAAGCTCCTGGGAGCGGTCATCCACAACAAGCTTTTTTGGACTCTTCATGTGAACGCATGCGTCACAAAGGCCCATCAATGTCTCTTCTACCTCAGGCAGCTGAGGAAATTTGGCATGACGGCGAATACCCTTGCCAACTTTTACAGGTGCGCCATCGAGCGCATTCTGTCTGGATGTATCGCTACCAGGAACGGCAGCTGTACCAATCAAGATCGGAGACAGTCACAGAGAGTGGTGAACTCAGCCCGGACAATCACAAAGGTCATCCTCCCATCTATAGAATCCATCTACCAGTCCCACTGTCAAGGAAAGGCCGCCAGCATTCTCAAAGATCCATCACACCCTAGCAATGTTTTCCTACAACTTCTACTATCAGGGAGAATGTACAGAAGCCTGAACACATGCACCAGCCGGTTTCGAGACAGTTCCTCCCCTACTGTTGTTAGAATACTGAATGGAATCACAAACCCTTAGTATTTGCCTGTACCTGTGGTATTGTTTTTGCCTCTGTTTACCTATTAGTTACTCATCTATGCTACTTGACTGTGTGATCCACCTGTATTGCTCACAAGGCAAAGCTTTTCACTGTGCTTCGGTACACGTGACAATAAATTCAATTCAATTCAATTTAAAACCACCGCCAGTTGTCTCTCTCCAATGACAGTGCAGTTTGATTGCCCTATGGGACTATAATAACTACTTTTATATTGAATCTGCTTCAGCTGATCTTTCAAGCAGTCTGTAACTCAATTTAAAAACTCTGACCAGGCTTTCTTTGAAAACTAATTATCTTAAATCTCCAAGTCCCTGCCAACCTCTGATGACTGATCTTCCTACCTGTCAACATTGGTCAAATAGAGGGAGAAACAAAGTATCTCTCACTAGTGTGTTAAATTTCCCTGTAAAATTCTCCTCTCAGAAGAGCAGCCCCAATTTCCCTCGTGGAGTCATAAAACTACTTCATGCCTATACTATTTCTGGTATATGACCTCACTCCCTTCAAGGCTTTGACAACTGTCCTTAACTATGGTGCCCAAAACTGGATCCAAAAGTCCAGTTGAGGTATCTCTCACCTGAATGTTTTTTTAAGTGAATAAACATTTGTGAAGTACAATCCCATTTTCTCCAGGAATTTACTCCTTGAGTTAAGGGTCAAGGTCAAGTATAGCCAATTCATGATTAACTATTAACTGCCAATCTGTGTTTAAATTCTTAAATCAAACAGTTTGACTCTGAGTGGTTAGGGTATGGAACCAGTAAATGGTTGTCCCCTATAAAGTGAACTGGACCTGATGCAGGGTACAAATACGTTCTGTCTGTCTGCGAAAAACACGGCCTTACGTATTAATGTTTCTGGCTTCCACCACACCCAACTGCATGACACTGTGATACTGAGCAGTGTAATTCTTCACATGCTCAATTATCCAGTAAATGCTGTTCAAGTGCAGAATCAAATCTAAATTCAGATGCTGTGTTGAGAACTTTGCAGGTGTGGACAGGGTGAATTATGCAGTTTGTTACGACCAAGGGCCACCTTGCCTTGATACGAACAGCTGAAGAGATAGAGTAAGACAGTCCAGCTGGAGCTCCTCGGTTTGCCAATCTTATAGCCTTTATCTTTCTTTCCCCTCCCCGAGAACAACGAATAACTTCCCTCCGTACCTAGGAGGAATGGAGAATAGAATGGGAAGCAAAGTGCGGCCGGAGCCCAGAGCGGGAGCAGAGCTTGGGCCAGGCTGAGAGCCGAGTCATGGCTGGAGCCTGGAGCGGGAGCACAGCACTCACAGACAGGCTGGGAGTACAAGTCCTAGAGAGAAGTCCAGGACAGAGGTCAGTGGTGGAGGAAGAGAGGCCTTGTATTCTGAAGCCCAGTGAGCATAGGCTTAGTGAGAAAGTACTATAACTTGAGTAGAGTCATAGAGATGTACAGCATGGGAACAGACCCTTCTGTCCAACCCGTCCATACTGACCAGATATCCCAACCCAATCTAGTCCCACCTGCAAGCACCTGGCTCATACCCCTCCAAACCCTTCCTATTCATATACCCATCCAAATGCCTCTTAAATGTTGCAATTGTACCAGCCTCCACCACATCCTCTGGCAGCTCATTCCATACATGTACCACCCTTTGCGTGAAAAAGTTGCCCCTTAGGTCTCTTTTATATCTTTCCCCTCTCACCCTAAACCTATGCCCTCTAGTTCTGGACTCCCCGACCCCAGGGAAAAGACTTTGCCTATTTATCCTATCAATGCCCCTCATAATTTTGTAAACCTCTATAAGGTCACCCCTCAGCTTCCGACGCTCCATGGAGTACTTTAAATATACTTTTCATTATCATTCTGGACTTTTTAAACTCTGTATTCCCACGCTAGTCTATTTTTTCTATTTCAATTCTGTAACAACACATCAAGCATCTGGACCTAAGATTGCACTGAGGTGACATTACAAACTTTTCATTGCACTCAATGAAGTGACAGTAAAGGGTATTTTATCCCACGATATGCCAAAAATCTATGGCCTATATATGTACCATACCATTTGCAAGTTTACAAATTAATTTAAGGTCATCTTTAGCCTGTTTGAATTGTCCTGATGAAACACTTCAATAAACGTGTATTGCTTGTTGCAGTAAACAGTTTCTTGACCTACACCTAGTTAGCAAATTATACAAGGTTGCAGGAATGACAAAGGATGACCAACCACATTCAAATTGGCAGTTTTGAGAAATCAGCAAGGGGATATACAAGTCATAAGTCATTGAAGGTGGTGAAATAGGTTGAGAACACAGAGAGCAGACTAGGCTTCATTGATGGGGAGAGTAGAGCACCAAACAAGGAAATCATGCTAAACTTGCATATAGCACTGCTTCAGTCTTAACAGAGAATTGCATCCTGTTCTAGCACTACACTTTAGGCAAGTGAAAACAATAGAGAGAAGGCATAAAAGATTTACAAAGGCCAAATGAGCTCTTTATGTCTTGCAACTGCGATTTTTTTTACATGGTTTTTGCAAATGTCATTTTAAATTCACATGGTAGTTACTGAATTATTGGTCTTAGAATAACAATTGAAACATTGCTGGCAACATCAGCAAAAGCAGCTACATCATTTCAACACTGCTGCATATATAGCATTTTTATGAATTACCATCACTTTAAATCATTCAAAAGTCATAATATACCAATTTACTGCACATCTTGCTAACTATGCAGATTAGAATGTAGTGACACAAACTTCATGTATGCTACTTGCTTCACCACTGCACATGAAATTAATTCTTACATCACTATCCAAATGTTCTATATTACAGTGATTAATCAAGCACAAGGCACCCCAAACACCGTGGACAATGTTGTCAAACTTAAAGAAATAGTTACATTATTATAAAGGAGAACTGGCTGGCATTAATGGGGAAAATTAATTAAGCAAAACAGAAGCATGTAAGCATTGGCAAAGCTTTACAGAAATAATCCAATATTCTCTGCACTTCCATTGAGAAATGGAAACTCCCCAGGAAAAGTGAGCCATCCGCAGCTGACTGAAGTAGTTAAGGATGAGATTGAATTAAAAGAAGAGACTTGCAATGTTGCGAGGAATATTAGTAAGCCTAAGAATTGGGACAGTTTCAGAAACCAACAAAGGACAAAAACAAAATTATTAAAGGAAAAATACAGAATGAGAGTACGTCAGCAAGGAATAGAAAAGCACTTTTTAAGAGCAAACGGTAAACATCGGTCCCTTAGAGGCTAAAACAAAATAAATCATAATGGAGAATAAGGCAACAGCAATAATAAACAAATGTTTTGAACTTGTCTTTACAGTAGAAAGGACAAAAAATGAAATATAGTGGGGACAAGACACCAATGCGAGTGAGGCACCAAAGCTAATAAATAACAATCAAGGAAAGTCACTATAAAAAAGGGGACTAAAAACAAACACCTATATGATCAAATGGCCTATGTTTTAACGCTTGAAAAGAGGTGACTGTAGTGACACTGATATATTAATTATCTTCTAAAATTTGCTGAATTTTAAAATGGTCCCAGCCAAATGCAAGTTTGCAACTCAAATTCCACTGCTAAAAAAGGGAGAAAGAATACAGTATGTTAAGAGTCTGACATCAGTGAGAAAATGATATGATTTACTCTTAAGTCTTGATCGTGCACTTGGAAATCATAATAGCAGAGCCTATACAGTTTTGTGAAAGGGAAATTGTCTGAAAATCTACTGGAATACAAATAGTTGGAATGTTTTAAGGATGTCATATAAAAGATAGATAAAAGGGAGCCAGTGGATGTAATATTGATTAAATTACTTACAGTGCGGAAACAGGCCCTTCGGCTCAACAAGTCCACACAGACCCTCCGAAGAGCAACCCCACCCAGACTCATTCCCTTATATTTGCCCCTTCACCTAAAACTACAGCCAATTTTGCATGACCAATTCACCTAACCTGCACATATTTGGACTGAGAGAGGAAACTGGAGCACCCGGAGGAAACCCACGCAGACAAGGGGAGAACGTGCAAACTCCATACAGACAGTTGCCTGGAGCATGAATTGATCATGGGTCTCTGGCGCTGTGAGGCAGCAGTGCTAATCACTGTGCCACTATGCCGCCCGTAATATATTTTGATTTATTTATAAAATACATTTGACAAGGTGACAAACAAGACAAAAATTCACACAACTGGAGTAATATATTATTCAGACAACGGAATGGTTAACAAAAGTAAAGCGAAGAGATGGAATAAAATTAGATATTTTCGACAGTGGAATGTCACAACATTGGTACTGTGATCTTAATTATATGCAATCTACTTTTGGAACAGTGAAAACAGAGTAAGTTTGTAGGAGGGGCACAAACAGGTTGCAAAGGGATACAAACAGTTTAAATGAGTTGGACATTAAGATGGCAAATGGAATATGATGCTGAGAAAATTTGATGTTTAGATAGCATAGAAAGGGAGGAGTCTAATTCCTTAAGTCCATAGGCAATTGCCACAAATCAGAAGATCGCACAAGCCTGAATTGCTTGGTAGGTTCTCTAGCTCTTGCACAAGTTGATGTCAATCCCCACAAAAAAAAGTCCAATGTCTTGCTTGAAAGGATTACAGAGAATCACATTTGACCACACAATCCAGAAATCCAGGCACGCTATTCCCTGGGATGATTTGGAGATGCTGGTGTTGTGTGATTTTTAACTTTGTATTCCCTGGGAAAGGAAGACCCAGCAAATATCTTGTATTCCACATCCAAAGCCTCTCAATGCTTCTACATTCTATCTTCAATAGTGTCAAGTGGTATCAATATAATGATTATGAAGATGGTGGAAGTATAGTTATGTAAGGAAGTCTAGGTATATTTGACTGAAGTAGATTTGTTAAATTGTCAAATATGTTCCATGCCTTAACTTGCTATCGATGGTTACAAAATTGTACCGTCAGTGATTCAATTAATAGTTATCTGACTATAAAGGTTACGCTATCATATTTTTGAAATGTTAACAATTACCAGAGAATGAGCCCTACTGTCACACTCGGACTACCAATTTATTATGGGCAGGCCGAGCAAGCATTCAGCGTAAGCTACCTCTATGTTTCAAGGACCATATGGTTCAACAACATTGACTACGTTAAATGTATCATTATGTGCAGACATGACAGCAACTTCGATACAAATGAGACTGTGCTTTGCATCCCTAGTTATCTAGAAACGAAACATAAATAAGCAATTATTCTTGCAGAGGCAAGTCAACATACTGTTTCTAGATCTCCAATTTCATTCCACCAAACCGAGAAATTGACCGTTACCTCAATTTTTAGCTTAAAGTCCCATGTTAAATCACTTCAGGCAATTTCAGTTTGATGCTTGATTGGTGCAATACAGAGCACAAAACAACTGTTAATTATGCACTTCTTTGTTATGGTTTCTGAGCCGTCTCTGAAGACAAGCAATAGGTCATGGCAAATTACTTATGTTCCTGAGGCAGAAGTAGTTCAAACAGAAGATTTCCTTGCAGTAACATGGGAAATGTATTGACAAGCATTTGTTTCAGTTTTATTGCATGCACTGCAAACAAGAAAGTGTTCCCCTCGGTTGAGCAAAGTGAGCCCTGGTTTACATCTAGCTCAAGCTGTTGATCTTTGCTGGAGAGAAAACTTTTTCCAGCTCTATTCTCCAATTCAGTATCGTGGATCACAACATTTATACCATAACTGACAAAAAACAAATGCACTTGAAGATACATTTTGCTGGAAGGTTAAGCGAAAGTCAACTATATAGCTGCTATGTTCTCCTTAAAATTACTTGGATAACTTTTAATAAAATCTGTCCAATATACATTAAATACAAATTCCAGAGAGCTCAACAAATACACGCAAACTTAGGCAAAGACATAGTATTGCACTGCTATACTGTTGGAATGCAAGTTCTGTAATTTTGGCAACCGTGAAATCCACCTAAATACTAACTGAGAAATGAACTAATGGCGACTGTATGCTTCCTGAGTGGAATCCTCATTATTCATGTACTAAAGTGTACTTAGTGTACAAAACAGTTATGAACCCAAAAGATATATTTCTCTCCTAGTGGATCTGTGCAGATGCGATAGGAAATGAATTTTGATTCATTTAAACCAAAATGGGTAAATAGTTCTGATTATTCAACTAATTCGATTATTTTAGTTTTGACAAAAAACATAAGTTCTCGGAGGCAAAACGCTTCAGGCCCAAAATTCATTGCAGACGTACCAGCAGCTGCATGGGCATACTGCACATATGACATCATTCAGTAAAGGATGCACAAACAGAGGTGACCCAGCTGGAGTCAAAGAATTGTGAATGTATGCAAATTCTGACATCTCACAGACAAACTGCTCAACACATAGCCAGGACACCAAATTTGGGAAAGGCAGGTCCAGGCAATGAAGCTCTCAATTACTCAGCTATAAACAAAGACTAAGCTGTAAACTACTTTAGCATTTCTTAAAGAGACCAGCAGCATTTTTAAGAGTTGTGTTCGGCTTCTGGATTTGTCAAACAGTGTTACAGCATCCTCGTAGGGGGCAGAAGTAACCTAACCACACTAAGGCTGCTCACATCAAGTAAGTGAGCAGCATTGGAATTGCCTCTGATGTGGCAGAGAGGGATCAGAGACCACATGATGCGAGGAGCAGTTTCTCTGTGCTTTCATGACAGGAAGCTATTTGACCGGTCAGCCAATTCATCCAACATCGTTGTGTGCAAGTCTCTCAGCTTTCCTATCTGCTTCACATATAAGACTGCAACTACGTCCCCTGCAACAGAACCCTCTGGGGGACCTTGCTCTCTTGTGAGCTGACAAATTAACCATGATTTCCTCTGACTGATTTCCAGTGACTGGGCTGGTGACTGCAAGCATCAGATCAAATGTCAGGGCTTTTTTAAATTAGTGCTATGTGTTGCTCATTTCTTCCTCTTTTCACTGTTATGACTGGGAAGAAGCCAGTTCTTGGTACGAAATCATGAAATCATTGGGGTTAGGGAAGCGATGGGGACAAACGAGTCCATGGTCACATCATCAGCAGCATGTTCGTCACACTAGGTAACAGGATGAGTATTTCCTGGGAGCTGAGAAGATCGGTAAGGTAGGAATATGCTGCCATCCTCAATGTTCTCCACGATATCCCATTTCAAGGACCCCATTACAGAGAATCTCAAAGTCAAGCGCCATTTCCCCAAAACATCTCAGGAAATGCACTCATTCATTTTAAAGTCATCTTAACTGCTTCCTTTGTGTTGAATAGGTCCTTGGCTGGACTTTTATGGTCCCATGAAGAAGGTAGTTTACAGTGGGGCATAACATCAGGCATCACTTCAACAACAAAACACCAACTGCTTACTTGCCTGCACCAGTAGTAGGGGATGCATCAAGTTGTCTATTCACTCATGGGCCAATTGAAGCTCTTAAATAGGCTAATTAATGGGTTTTTATCCATGGTGAGTGTTGCATACAGTAATGATTCTGAAAGATTATTGGTACATTGACTATGATGTCAGAAGAATAAGTGGAGCCAGTGATAATCTATGGATTTGAACAGACATGGAGGTCCACTCTAGCTTTCAGCAGGGAACAGATGTACTGCTCCCTCAGGTCCAATAATTAGGCCTGAGCAAATGCCGTTGCAGTTATTGCTGTCATCAATAAATCTCTGGATACCTCAGAACAGTGCCTCTTCTGTAGACACTCTGTGGTGCAGTATCTTCCACTACAATCACTAGATGGGTCCAAGACAAAGGGAGATTGTTAACAATGCATTACTTCAAACAACCCTTACTTAGTGCCACATACTAGTGGAGGTGGAGATACCACATGGTGCCAGCAGTGGTCATCTGGGAAAATATAACAACAGATCAAGTTGGGTCCAAGTGAAGCCTGGTGGACTAGTGACCAGACAGAGGGAGGTGATGGCTTATCTTCTTTTATGTCACTTAAAGGCTTTTCCCAACCACTCCTTCGCCTCTTTCTCAAGGCCCAACAGCCTGCCCTGATCAAAATCTCAAACTCATTTTGAACTCTGGGGTGAATCAGAGCATGTTTCCTTCTATGGCTCAGTGCAGTCTTAGCAGTGATCATCACTCCCAGGTGACAACATGACTGGGACCAAGGAGTTGCTGGCCATTTGTTTGGACTTCCTCTCCCAAGCCAATAATATTCCCACAGCTGGTTTCCGTCATTTCTATGAGAATATCACTTGTTGTGCAGCGTTGCATTTGGGTTATGTGCTGAATAGATTCTTGAAGGCAGCAAGAGCTAGGTGTGAGGCTTATCATTATTGGAACACAGGTGAAGTGAGGTGGAGTTCCTGTATAGTTATCATGATTTCTGAGTGGCAAGGAATGATTTTAAAAGAGTATTGGGGTTGTGTTGGACTGAGTAGCATGAGGGGTCATGGTAAAGTGCATGTCAGATGTATTCACTGACCTTGACTAACATAGGAGGTATGCTTAATAAGCTTGCAGATGACATCAAAATCGGAGTGTAGTTGATAGTGAAGGAAGTTACCTCACAGTACAACAGGATCATGATCAGATAGGCCAACTGGCTAGGAGAGGCATATGGAGTTTAATTTTGATAAATGTGAGATTCTGCATTTTGGGAAAGCAAATCAAGGCAGGAATTATACACTTAATGATCAGGTCCTGGGGTGTGTTGCTGTACAAAGAGACCTTGGAGTGAACGTTCATCATTCCTTGAAAGTAGAGTTGCAGATACATAGGATAGTGAAGAAAGCGTTTGTTATGCTTGCATTTATTGGTCAGTGCATTGAGTATAGGAATTAAGAGGTCATATTGCAGCTGTACAGGACAATCGTTTGGCCACTTTTGGGTAATGCACGCAATTCTGGTCTGCCTCCTATTGGAAGGGCGTTGCGAAACCTGAAAGAGTTCAGAAAATAATTTGAGCATGTTAGCGGGGTTGGAGGGTTTGAATTATAGGAAGAGACTGAATAGCTGTGGCTATTTTCCCTGGAGTGTCGGAGGCTGAAGGGTGACCTTATAGAGGGTTATAAAATCATGAGGGGCATGGATAGGGGAACAAGGCAAGGTATTGTTCCCAGATTGGGGTAGTCCAAAACCAGAGGCATAGGTTTAGGGTGAGAGGGGAAAGATATAAAAGTTTCCTAAGGGGCACCTTTCATGCAGATGGTGGTGCGTGTATGGAAATGAATTGCCAGAGGAAGTGGTGGAGACTGGTACTATTTCAATATTTAAGGGCATCTGGAGGCGTATATGAACGGGAAGCATTTACAGGGATATGGACCAAATGCTGGAAAATGGGACTAGATTAAGTTAGGATATCTGGTCAGCATGAACAAGTTGGACCAAAGGTTCTGTATCCATGCCGTTTATCTCTGACTCTATGACACCCAAATTCCTAAGCCATCTTGCAGTAACTGCTGCCAGGTGATATTCACATTCTCATGGCCGCCTATTCCCACTTAATGCCAAAGGTGATCCTCATTGTCCTTCTTTCAAACACATCTCCCACCAGACCCTGGTACATAACTTGCTGCCTACCTCCTGTCATTACACCTCCAGAGATGCATCAATCACCATGGACCACTGTGTTTTATGTTCTATTTTTTGAATTCCAGTGATACCATTCAGTGCAGCTTCCAATTAGAGAGGGAGAGCCTATTTTTAATGACAACAGGCTGACTGCACAGTGTGCTGCCTTGACTCCATAAAGGCACTTGATAGCACAAAAAAATACCAGACACAAGGGAACTTGTCCAGCCCAACTCACTATTAACAAGGTATAGTCAGAACAGAAACCTTGCATACTTCCCACCTTCAATGGAGCTGGCTACGTCAGGTCACAAATTATGATACCATTCTCACCACCCCACACAAGACATCAGCCTAGCCCCAATCGTGCCCAAAAATAGGGCAGTTGAATTCTTAGCCCCGAAGGTTTTAAAGATTTGTGACAAGATCAAAAGCCTTTGAATTTGAAACTGCCTAATTAAATCCTATAGAAATAGCCAGGCTTTAAATAATTCATGCTAATAGCATAGACTGCCGTCCCAAATGTCTAACAATTAAAAACATTCCCCTTTTGACTTTGAAAGAGTCTATTACTCTTCTCTAATTTATTCTCAAATGTGCGCCGATGAAAATATATCCAAGGACCTTAAAGGAGAATTAAGTTTTAATATTGAAGTCATTAGTTTTATTGCTTCTGAAAGGTTTTTTCTCCATTTATTAACATGAATATTTCTCATCAATTTCTTACTCCAGTTGTCAGAACATTTTGTGGTGACTTAATTATACCACAAGGATTTCCACAGCATCTTAATTTCTGCCAAACCGCATTGCAGGATGCATGTAAAGAATCTTTTTGACGCACCATCTTTCTACACTGTAAATAAATGTATGGCAGAAAAATATGCTGGTATCATATTTAGAGACATTTGAAAAGTCTGTCTACGGAATGTGGCTGGTTCAGTTTAGACAGAAAAAACATTTAATGGCATTTTTTTTTAAACACAGCATGAAGAATTGAAGGATTCCAGAAGAGATTATAAGTAAAACTGGAGTGTGACGGCAAACTAATGACAATCACATAATATGCTTAGGGATGCAAATCAAAACCACATGTTAAATCTGGTTTCACATCATCTCCTCTTGCTTTAATGGTAAAGCATGAACATTTCTTTGAGTCTTTTGATTAAATTTGCCTTCCCAACTGAAGACAATATGATAAAATTCAGTGGTATCAGCAGCACATAGGCAGATATTTGCCGAAATGAATATTTCAATGTCCAAATTAGCAGGTAATGTGAGACAAGTGATTTCACCCAAGGACTGATGACACTTCACCAGAAGCATCCATCATTGCAAATCAAGTCAGTGCACAAATACAAATACTGGCTTCTTTTCAACAGTCAGTGCACAAATGCTGGCTTCTTTACTATTTATGTAGTCCATGGTGCTGAACAAATTCCAGTACCTAATAACTGCTCGAGCTAAAATACAGAGAAATAAAGTCCTGATTATTTGGCATGGGTCACAATTTGTGACTTCCACCAAGGCAAAACAATGTGCAGGCTGACTGACAAGGAGGAATGCAAGGCTACTGCCAAGGTAGCAGGTATTCACCACTGTTGGTGATTTGGGGATGGTTGCATACCAACTGCAAGTGTTTTTTTTAAGAATAGTAGCCCATGCAGTTCTTGTGCCTCCTCAGAGGACCATGAAAGAGCCTATGCAGGACACCATCGACTGTACAATCAGGAATCCTGGTAAAATTATGTGTTCCCATTCGTCACGCTTGCTGCAGGATAAGACGATGAATAGCCCTCATCTAGAGCAGATAATTTTCTGGACTCTGCAACAGATCCAATGGGATAAGATCAAGAAGCGGCCAACTCCATCAAGAAAAGCCAGGTCATAAATGTTGTGTCTCTGACAGCCATTGTTAAGGTGTCTTCACTCTGGAGTCAGGTTCCATCTCAAGTGGTAGATTGGGGTGGGTGTGTGGAGAGATGAAACATTTTAATACAGATGTCTCTTTGTACCCAAGATATCTTGGGCATAATTCCTGCAGAAGCTAGTCCTGCTTCAGTAAAAGCTGTGTGGTAGAATCTTATGCAGAGAGCTCTCCTCCTGTTCCCTATGATCAGAGCTTCCCCTAGCTAAAATCTTCACTTCACTTGATTGTCATACTTTTAGCCAAAGCTTCCACATTTAGGTTGCCAAATTCTGTGTTCTCCTAGATTTTAAGCATCAGCTCTCGAAAGTTCTTCTGACATACAGAACAGTATTTCTGCATAGTTAGCTGTAGCGCTGAGATCCTTCTTTTCACCCTCAAGTTAACATCTGGCACTTTAAAGCCTCAAATTAATGGCCATAGGCGTATAATGGAAATGGGCAAAGTACCTGAAAATTTTCATCAATTGGAGCAAAAAGTGGACACGTGGATGGTGCATTTCTTCATTCGCAGTTTCCACCAAGTTACTACAAACAGGGCTATGGAGGCCAGATTCAATCCGTTTTAGCAATATCAAGAGCTATATTACAAACTCAGTTGACACTTCAGTAATCAGAAACACTGAAGTAAAATTGAGAAAACAATTATTACATGTTCCTAGAGAGAAGAAAGCTCTACATGAGTAGGAAATGCACTCTTTATCTGGAACACTCTATTTAGAACCAGTTAAGTTAATTTCCTACTCTTAATCTACTCCTTATCAAGCTTCAGGTGAATCGAATCAAAGTGAAAGATCCAAGGCTATATATTTCTATGAATTGTTCTTACATTTACTTAAGTTGAATTAACATTCAGCTGCAGATGGTGGCATCTTTATGTAGAGTACATAGGATTAGTAAACTTTGCATGGTCAGTCAGGAGCAATCACATCCGGATTGAGGCGCAGCAGATACAGAGGAACCTCGATTATCCGGCAAGATCGTAAAGTCCCAATGCTCGGCTAAACTATGTTATCCGGCATTCGATTATCCAGAATTCAATTAACCAAGTGAAATACTCCCCACCCGTGTCCTTCGAATAATCAAGGTTCCTCTGTATTTTGGGGATTTTACAGCATCAGAGTTACTTGCAGAAAGGAAGAGGTACGTTTTGCTTTATTTGGCTCAGATTTTGTAAACTTCTTTTGAACAGGATAAACTGAAACCCAGGATCAGGGGCTTACAGAAAACTACAAGTTTATTTTTTGCTAATAACTAATAATTTGTTTATAGCTTACCTTCAGAAATAAGCTAAATAGGGGAAATATTTACGGATTACAAACTAAAAGACCAGTAGGATTTTTTTTTAAAAAAGAACAAAACTAAATGAAATCAAGATGCATGGCCAGGCGATGTGTTGTAACTGTACGGTGTGGGAGCTGGTGGCCTCATAATGGTTTATAATGACCCCATCTGTAACTAGTGCTGGCTGCTTGAGGAATCTGGCTCAAAGTTGATGAGCTGGAGTCTGAGCTGTGAACAAAGAGAGAGAATTACCTGAACATGATGTTTCAGGAGGCAGTCCCATCCCTTTAATTAACGTCCTCAAATTTGGTCAGTGGCCAAGGACAGGAGGGTGTGACAACGAACGAAGCAGATAGAGAGACCAGAAATCGCAGCCCTTGGCCTTGTCCAGCAGGTTTGAGATCCTTGCTCCCTGTGTGGGTGAGAGTGGGGGCTGTAGAGAGGATAAGCAAACTGACCACAGCACTGTGGGAGAGGAAGCCATTCAGAGGGGGAGAAAAGAGAAATGTAATCATAACCAAAGACTGTACAGACAGGGGAATAGACACTGTTCTCTGTGGTCCGGATTGATCATCTCAAAGGCTGCATTGCCTGCCTGGTGCCCAAGTTCAGAATATTTCATCTGGGCTGCAGAGAAACCTGGAGTGAGATGGGAAAGATCCAGTTGACGTAGTTCACCGAGGTACCAACAATATAGGCAGCAAGATGAAAAAGAGGTCATGCTGAGGGAATATGAGCAGCTAGGAGTGAAGTTAAAAAGCAGAAGCAAAAAGTAATGATATCCAGATTACTACCAGAGGCATGAGCTAATTGGCACAGGGTCAACAAGATTAAAAAGTTAAGCAAGTGGTTGTAAGATTAGTGTGGGAGAAATGGGTTTCAACTCATAGGACACTGGCACCAATACTTGGGAAGAATGGAGCTGGCTTCTGATGGTGGTGGGGTTTAGGTTCAATTGCATGGAAAATTATAAAACCAAAGGTAAAGGAAAAGATAGGACTGTAGGTTAGAGGATAGAGGATAGAGGATCCTCAATGAAATGAGGATAGAGTTAGCAAGAGTGACAATAAGTAAGTAGAGGCAGGCATTTCAGGAGGTAGTTCATGCAAAAATACATCCCAGTAAAGCAGAAAGATTCTAAGGAAAGGACAAACCAATCATGGCTAACCACGGAAGAGAGGGAGAGTATTAATTGAAAGAAAATACAGACAAGGCAGCCAAAGTCGATGAAAGCTCCAAAGACAGGGATAAATTCAGAATCAAACAATGGAGGCCAAAAAAGATAATAAAGTGAGAGAAAATAAATTATGAGGACAAACTAGTGAGGAATATTTTTAAAAGCTGACAATAAAAGCTTCTTTAAATATTTTAAAAGAATAATGTTCAAAGTGAACATTCGGCCCTTGGAAAATGAATATGTGAAGACTTGTTTTGTGGAACAAAGAAATGGCAGCGGTGCTAAACATTAATATTTTATCAGTCATTATAGTGGAGAATACTTCAAACAACCCATTAAAATTCAAGAATATGGGGGAGGAATTAAGTACCATCACCATCACTAAAGTAGTAGTATTAGACAAACTAATAGAGCTAAAGGCAGATTAACCCTCTCTGCCTGATGGCTTGCAAGGATCCAAAAAGTGGATACATTCACTATAATTTTCCAAAGACCCTTGGATTTTGGAGAAGCTCCAGAAGATTGGAAAACTGCCAATGTGACACCCCTATTCAAAAAAGGAAGAGAGACAAAAAGTGGGTGATTGTAGGCTGATTAGTCTAACATCAACTGTTAGGAAAATATTGGAATCAATTACTAAGAAAGTAATGACAGAATAATTGGACAATCACATTGCATTCAGTATAGCTTCACAAAAGGGGAATTGTATCTGATGAATGTATTAGACTTTTTATCAGAAAGTTTCAACTATAGTGGATAGAGGGAAACTAGTGAATGTGTTGCACTTGGTCTTACAGATGGCATTCGACAATTTACCTCTCAAAAGGTCAAGTCGCATGATAAGAGCCCACAGTGCTGGAGGTAGTATATTGCATGGATAGAGAATTAGCTCATGAGCATATAACAGCAAGTGGGGATAGGGGTTAATTTTAAGGTTAGAGACCTTGGACCAGTGAGGTTCAGTGCTGGGATTACAACTGTTTACAATATGTATTAAAAACTTGGAGAAAGGAAATGAATGTACTGTAGCCAAATTCACAGATGACACAATAAAAGATGAAAAGGCAAGTTGTGAGAGGGATACAAAGAGATACAGACAAGTTAAGAGAGTGGGCAAAAAATTGGCAAATAGAAAATAATGTGGGAAAACATGAAATTGTTCACCTTGGAAAGGAAAACTAAAGAATGGAATACTATTTAAATGGAGAAAACTGCAGAAAGCTGAAACACAAAGGGACTTCTGCACAAAACACAGAAACCTAGATTGGAGTATAAGAGGCAGGAAGCTTATTGCATCTGTCCAAAGTGCTGGTGAGACCACATCTGAAATACTGTGAGCAGTTCTGGCTCCTTTATTTAAGGGAAGATATAACTTCACTCAGGCAGTTCAGAGAAGATACACCTGGATGATCCTATATATGGAAAGACTGTCTTATGAGTAAAGGTTAAACAGGTGCGAATTGTACTCACTGGAGTGTAGAAGAATGAGAGGTGAATACAATGGCTCAATGGTTAGCACTGCTGCCTCACAGTAACAGTGTTCGATTCTATCCTCGGGTGACTGTGTGTGGGGTTTGCACATTCTCCCCATGTGTGCATGGGTTTCCTTCGGGTGTTCCAGTTTCCTCTGACCGTCCAAAGATGTGCACGGTAGGTGGATTGGCCATAGAGTCTAGGTGATGGACAGGCTAGATGGATTAGCCACAGGAAGTGCAGGGCTACAGGAATAGGGTGTGATGCTCTTCGGGTGAAGAGCAGTGTAGATTTGATGGAACAAATGATCAGATTCCATGCTGGAGGGATTCTATAAATCTATGATCTTATTGTAACATAGAGGATTCTTAAGGGGCTTGACAGAGTAAATGCTGAAAGGAGGTTGAAATAACTCCACACAGGCTGGTATCTGATCACCAAGTCATGTTGAATGTCCTTGACGTTGATCCAACTTCCTCAAGCCAGCTCTCAGAATTAACAGAATCTGTCAGCCAGGGCTCCCTGATTGGCGCAGATTAACAGCTCCAATCAGGAAATTCATATTCTGTGAGGCCCACCTGGCTGACCTCGTTACAATCACTACAGATGTTTCCCCTCAAGGGAGACTCTTGGAGCAGTTGGCATTGTCTAGGAATAAATGGGTGCCCATTTAAAAATAAGATAAGCAACGCTATCTTTTCTCAGAGGGTTGACTGTCTTTGGCATGCCTTGTCACAAAGAGCTGTTGGGCATATGCAAGGCTGAAATGGATTGATTCTTCATCAGTAGAGAATCAAGGGTACGGAGAAAGGACTAGGAAAATCGATGTGAGCAATGTCAGATCAGCCACAATCCTACTAAGAGGCAGGGAACGTTTGAGAGGCCAAATAGCCTACTTATGTTCCGATTTCTTATAGTAATCCATTGAAGGACTCCACAGACTTCCAGAAATTGCGAGAGGAGAGCTTGGTTGTTCATCAACCTAACCAGGTAGTGTACAACCAGTCTTTGCTCTGAATATGGAGCCTTTAAAAAAAAATCCAAGCTGCTCAGTATAATGGAGCTGAGTCACAGTGAAACGCTGCATGTACAAGATGAGACATTTATTTTCATCAAGATTAATGCATGTCCTATCTTGTAGGTGAGCAGCATATGCAGTTTTTCGTGTAGGTTTGTAAATTTCATTTTGAGTTCAGGAATGGATGCAACTCAAGAAGCTTTAAATGTTTCGAACCAGGGTTTTTATTTTGCAAGAAACTGGTGGAACATATTGGAAGCAAACATTAGTAAATACTGAAATACCACATTGCCTTTTCACATGTAACGATACATTATAATGATTAATGAGTCTGTAGAATGCTCCATTGAGCTCATATGGCTTGAATTTCTAAAACTCACAAATGTATTTTATTGCATTGAAGACTTTATGGTCAGAAAATAATACAAAAAAAAACCCACAAACCAGATCAGGGAATACTGAGAACCCAGTCCAGCTAACGTCAGCTTGGATATCTGTGGCAATGTGTATTCAGTCAGCAATGTTGCATCAGATAATTCAATATTCGAGTGTACCTAATTTATTTTCTTTATGCAGCAGTGATGGTAGACAAAATGATTTGCAGAAGCAAAATTAGACTTTGTACCGCTGATTTAAAATGCAGACTGGAGAGGTAGTTCCAAAGATCGAATTATTCGGTGAAGTGATTCTGTTGCACCAATAAGACCATAAAACATCGGAGCAGAAATTAGGCCATTTGGCCTAACTCGTCTATTCTGCCATTTAATCATAGCTCATAGGTTTCTTAGCCCCATTTTCCCACTCTCTCCCTGCAACCTTTGATCTCCTTGGCAATCAAGAACTTATCTATGTTTTCAATGTACTCGATGACCGGGTCTCTACAGCCTTCTGTTGCAACGAATTCCACAGATTCACCACTCTCTGGCTAAAGAAGTTTCTTCTTATCTCCATTCCAACCAGTCTTCTTTTTACTCTAAGACTGTGCCCTAAGGTCTTCATCTCTCCTGCCAATGCGTATCCATTTTAAACAAAAAGAACCTCCTAGGAAATCTATCTCAGAATTTGCAATCGGAACTTATACCATTTGCCTCTCTGATAGATGCACATAATCACTGGGCACTAAATGGAGAAAATGCAAGTTTCTCCTATAACCTGCACAATAATTATCCCTCCAGTTTCACAATCAAGAAAACAAATTAATTTAACAGTTTTTTTCCCCCAAATTGGTTGCTACTTTTCCAATGATACTACATTGACATTTCAAAATTATGTACTGGTTTAATGGGACATCTGGAAATCACAATATGAAGTTCACTCTTCCATTCTTTATAGCACAATGGTGATATTACAAAAGAAAACACCAGGAAAAGATACATGGAGAACCTAGATAAAACAATTATGGAACAAAACTGTGTAGAAGGAGGACATTTGCCATTTATGTACACATGCTCTCTGAGCATTTTAACTTGGAACAGATCTATAGCCACTTCCTTATAATCCTGAACATTAGGTGATTATTTAAACAGAAATTGTCCTCTTGAATGCCTTGATTGAACCTCCTTCTAACACATTTCTAGGCAATACATTCTGCACCATTCTAAATCACTGAACAAAAAATAAATTCTCACTTTGAACTAGCTTATTTTACAAAATACTTGAACATTGTTTTCACTCTACACGCCAATGGAAAACCTTGGGATTCTTATAATTTCTCTTTGCCTCTCTTAATTGCTCTTATTCTCCCTTCTGAGCTTTCCCTGTGGTTCTCAGCTCTATTTTCACCCTGACCCATTCTCATACACACTTTTTCTTCATATTTTTATTTCAATCTCTTTCATCGTCAGGGAGATCTGCACTTGTTTGCCTGTCTTTCACTTTTTAGGAATTATAAATCATCTCCTCTTGGACAGTAACCCCATTATTCAATTGCAGCTTTTCCCACCAACTTTTGGTTCCATTCTATCCAGCCCCGCTCTGCCCTTGTCCCACTGAGGTCAGCTGATTATTCTGACATTACATTGACCACTGTCCTTCTCCACAATCATCTTAAACCTCGTGAAAAAATTATCACTGTCCCTTAAGTATCCCCCCACTAGCAATAGATCTACTCAGCCCACCTCACTTCCAAAATCTGGGTGCGAGCACTGATTTCTTTCTTGTTGGACCAAACACATACTGCTCTAAGAAATTCTCCTGAACACAGTCCAAGGATACTTGGTCCCCAACATGCTTCACATGAATACTATGCCAGTTTATATTTGGTATTTCAAGTCTCTCACTATAACTGTAATTAAGAGATTCCTATGGCCCTACAGAACCTTGCTCCCTCTCTTCTTCCCTCTGATTCCATCCCCTTCCCTAACCCCATCTGCTGTCATGTATTCATCATCCCTCCTGATCTTCAGCTCTCTGATGGTGAACGTTCTGTACTCAAAGGTTTCAGTTTTATCCCTCGGAGTCCCTAACTTTAATGAATTTTGGGCACAACATGACATTGAAACTCTTCTTCCATTGCCTCCACCTCCATGCCCATTTCTTGGACAAGAGTCAACTCCACGTTCCACAGAGCACTTTGCTCAGATCCAACACTCCCCCTCCACCTGGACCCCTCCCCCTGGCCTTTTACATGCACTCGATTTGTTCATTTAGAACTGTCGGCGTGACATTGGTCATCTCAATTTCCCTGCCTCCCTTATCCATTCCAACCTATCACCCCAGAAACTAACTGCACTCAGTGATCTCAGATCCAATCCTGACTTTGTTACTAAGCCTACTGATAAGAGTGGTGCTGCTATAGTCAGCAGAATGATCTCTACATTGCAGAGGCTGACAGCCAGCTGTCAGATACCTCCTCCTATCTCCCCCTGAACCATGACCCTATGATGGAACATCAGGCCATTGTACCAATTACAGTCACCGAATTCATTTCATCTGGCGATCTCCCCCCACTACATCAACCCAGGACAGCTCAATTCTGCCTCCTCCCCAAGATTCACAAACAGTACTGCACAGGCAGATCCATTGTTTCTGCGCTCCTGCCCCACAGAACTAGTCTCTTCCTACCTTGATTCGGTCTCTTCTCCCCTCGTCTAGTTCCTACCAACTTACTCCGTGATTCCTCTGATGCTTTACGCCAAATCCAGAATTTCCAGTTTGCAGGCTCCAGCTGTCTCATCTTCACCATGGATGTGCAATCCTTTTGGACATTCTTCTCACACCAGGATGGCCTCAGGCCTCTCCACTTCTTTTCTGGAACAAAGGCCTGAACTGTGCCCACCCACCACCACCCTCCTCCACCTGGGCGTGCTCACCCTCACCACTTCTCTTTTAACTCCTCTAATTTTCTTTAAGGACAGAGGGATGGCCAGGAGTATGCGCATGGGCCCCGAGTTATGCCTGTGTCTTGGTGGGTCTGTGGAATATTCCTTGTTCCAGTCCAATTCCAGCCCCAACCCACAATCTTTCTCCAGTATATCAATATTGTTTGCTGCCTCCCTCTCTTGCCCGGAATTGGAAAGGTTTATCAATTTCACTTTCAATTTCCACCCGGCTCTCACATTCACCTATTCCATATATGACTTCTCCCTTCCCTGTCTGGGAATAGACTGGCCACCAACATCCACTATAAATCCATCGACTCCCACAGTTAACTGGACTATCCAAGTGCGCACCTTGCTTCTTGTAAAAGATTCTATTCCGATTTTCCAGTTCTTCTGTCTCCATTGCATTTATTCTGATGACACCAACTTCAACAAGGGAGCCTCCAAAATGTCCATCTTCTTCCTCAACTGAGGATTCCCTAGCACTGTTGTTGACAAAACCCTCAGCCAGGTCTGAAGATCTGCTGCACTTCAGCCCTCAGCCCAGTCTTTCCTGCCACAACAGCAATAGGGTTCCCCATGTCTTCACCTACCATCCCACCAACATCCACACCCAGAGCATCATGAGCTGCCATTTTCACCACCTCCAGTGAGATGCCACCACCAGAACATATTCCCCTCCCCTTGTTGGCCTTCCGCAGGGACCATTCCCTCCAGGACACTGTGATCCTGTTTTCCTTCACTCCCAACATCCTTCCATAGCCTCACAGCACCTTCTGCTGCAACGGCCGAAAATGTGACGCCGGTCCATTTACATCCTCCATCCAATGGTCCAAACACACTTTCCACGTGAAGCTGCACTTCTCACAATCCAGTCGACTGCATATGCTGCTCACAATGTGGTCTCCTCTACATAGGGGAAACAAAGTGTACATTGGGTGACCACTGCACAGGTCACTTGCATTCTCTTCACCAAAATGACCCTGAACTTCCAGTTGCCTACCACTTTAACATACCACCCTGTTCCCTGGCCAACATCTCTGGGGCATTGCAGCAGGCCTGAGACAGAGATACTTAGCAGAAGCTAGAAGAAACCACCTGATTTTCCACCCGGGGTCCCTGAAGCATTCTGGACTCAATATCAAGTTCAATGACTTTAAGGCTGAGCTCTCCCATGTCCTTACTCTAACCCTCACAATCTGGCCTTGGTATCACATAGTCTGCTGTTACACACTACCTATTGTTATCCACTGACAGTCCCATTCACCATCTAGCCAGATCGTCATCCATTCTTTGTCTAAACGCTCTTCTCTCTCCCTTTGGGCTCTATCTCCACCTATCATTTAGTCATCACCCCTGATCTTCTGCATATAAACCAACATTTTCCTAACTACCATCCGTTCTGAGGATGGGTCACGCAATCCAAAACATTAACTCTGATTTCTCCCCACAGATGCTGCGAGATCTGCTAAGCTTTTCCAACAATTTCTATTTTTCTCTGATTTACAGTATCTGCAATCTTTTTGGTTTTGAACTGTTTTATGATGTTTGTGCCATTTAATTCCCTTGAAGATTTGTTTTTCTATATCCTTCTGACGAGCTGGTAGTCTCTTGACACACCAAACAATGTAAACACACCCTTTTTGACACTTAGCTCAAGCTAAATAGAATCTGTCCTTGGATCCACTGAAAGGTCCTATTTCTACATATCTGCAATTCTCTGCTTTACTAATATGACTGCCACTTCTACTTTACTACCTTCCATTTATTTCTGAACACCCTGTAACCAGGAATATTTTAAACACATCCAGCTCATCCTTGAGCTGGGTCTCCATTATCGCAGTAAACACTAGCCTGCAGATGTTTCAATTTACATTTTATATTTATAACTCCTTTTAAAAATGGAAGTAAATCAGTTATTTGTTTTTGGGCCAAATGGCCTGATTCTTTTTTCTTTCTTTTTACCAATGTCATATTCCTACCTGTAGATACTTTTTGAGTTAACAGCTGCTGCAGTATTGAGAAAATCACATTGCATATAACAGATTTACTGCCTGCAGGATCAGGTTACTCAATGCATTCGGATTGTTGAGCTAATATATCCCATTACACGGCAATCATAGCCAAATTAAACAAAATCCAAACTGCTAAACCAGTATAATAATGAACAGTATCAACATCTTAGTTTGTGTAGTATACTTAGGGATAACACAGTAGATTTTCCTATCATTTCACCAAAGGAATGGACATTTGCACTGAATGTGATTAAGCAGCTTTATCTACACACATGGCTGGGCCAATGTCCCTACAAGAAGCAGGTCAAAATTCCTATTAAAATGATGAGGTGGAAGCAAAATCCTATCAAATAATTCATACCTAAATATTTAACTTTTACAGCATATTTCCAATTTAAACTAGCCATAAACCTCCACCCCTTTATGTTAGCTTTTGCTCATGTGAAGACCACAAAAGCGTAACGAGGGAGAGAATAGGTCTCTTCAAAGATCAGCAAGCCGCGGGAGATGGGGCAGATACTAAACAAGTATTTTGCATCAGTGTTTACTGTGAAAAAGAACGTAGAAGATATAGACTGTAGGGAAATAAATGGTGACATGTAAAGCATAGAAGTGAGTCAATCCCCAGGACCTGATCAGGTGTACCCTAGAACTCCGTGGGAAGCTAGGGAAATGATTGCTGGGCCTCTTGCTGAGATATTTGTATCATCGATAGTCACAAGTGAGGTGCCGGAAGACGGGAGATTTGCTAACGTGGTGCCACTGCTTAAGAAAGATGGTAAGGACAGGCCAGGGAACCGTAGACCAGTGAGCCTGATGTCGGTGGTGGGCAAATTGTTGGAGGGAATCCTGAGGGACAGGATGTAGGGAGTGTTGCTGAACAAAGAGACCTTGGAGTACAGGTTCATAGCTCCTTGAAAGTGGAGTCACAAGTAGATATGATGGTGAAGACAGCACTTGGTATGCTTTCCTTTATTGGTCAGAGTATTGAGTACAGGAGTTGGGAGGTCATGTTATGGCTGTACAGGACATTGGTTAGGGCACTGTTGCAATATTGCATAAAAGTCTGGTTCCCTTCCTATTGGAATTATGTTGTGAAACTTGAAAGGGTTCAGAGAAGATTTACAAGGATGTTGCCAGGGTTGGAGAATTTGAGCTGTAGGGAGAGGTTGAATCGGCTCGGGCTGTTTTCCCTGGAGCGTCGGAGGCTGAGGGGTGGCCATATTGAAGGTTATAAAATCATGAGGGACATGGATAGGATAAATAGACAAAGTCTTTTCCCTGGGATGGGGGGAGTCAATAACTAGAGGACATAGGTTTAGGGTGAGAGGGGGAAAGGTATAGGAGAGACCTAAGGGGCAACGTTTTTCATGCACAGGGTGGTACATGTATGGAATGAACTGCCAACGGTAGTGGTGAAGGCAAGTACAACTGCAACATTTAGAAGGCATCTGGATGGGTATATGGATAGTAAGGGTTTAGAGGGATATGGGCCGGGTGCTGGCAGATGGGACTAGATTGGGTTGGAATATCTGGTCGGTATGGACAAGTTGGACAGAAGGGTCTGTTTCCATGCTGTACATCTCAATGACTCTATGACCAATTCAAGCTGATTTCAGTGTTAAATTTACAGCATGCTCATGAATCTGCACAGTGGATAGGTTTTAGGTACTACCTCAGTACATAAGCTGTCGCGGCAACTGGTTCATCACATTTTTAAAGCATTTTATTTCTCTGGCACCTCTAAATTCCAAATCTCTTTGTACTTGCGTAATTGATTTTCTGCAATTTTTCCTCTCGGTCTTTGTTCTGCCATTTGTAGGAATAGTCCTTGAAACTGCATAAAACATCTGTTGCACTTTGCCCTTTCACTTAGCTGCTGTTCACAGGTGCTCTCCAAGAACAGTGCAGCCTTTGTCTCAAATAACATTGAGCTGAATAGTGGGAAAATGCTGGATGGTCAGAACTTAGACCATTATCGCTTTACTCTCAGGGCTACTGATACAAGGTGAAAAGAATGCTACAGTGCTTTAAACAAGGCACAAATAAGAAGTTTTGGTGGTTATAGAGACTCACAACAAGCCCTGAACTTGACAAAGGCCATCATCTTTATACAAAGATTGCAGCTTATCATATTTGCATAACCATAAGTTTTATACAAGTATTAGTGTAAAATGCAAATCTAGGAACAAAATAACTATGCTGTACTGCATTATTTTCATCCAAGTACTCATTCTACCTTTTGCTAATGATTGTCCAAAGGCTCAATGCTAAAGGCAATGGTCACTGTAAGGCTAAGCTAAACAAACCAGGCTGGTCAATGCAGGTAGTGATGTGGTGATCATGGCTACAGTCAAGATTGTAATCCTGATGTCTGTGCTTTTAGCCTCGGGGACAGCAGTGAGTCGCCTAAAATCCTTCTCCTAATTGTAATCCAGTGACTTTTGCAGAATTAGTGCAATGGCATTCTGAACTGGTTCAATTGAAATGCACTTCATGGTCAAACAACCTGACCCATCGACAGACCTGAATCACAACGAGGTAAGGTGTGATAGGGCTGCCAACATCACGAAACAATTCTGCACCAATTAACAGAAAGCCAAGTAACAAAGCAATAATGAACTTGAACCAATGAAAATAGATTGTCTACTCTGAAGTATAATTCAGAGGTACAAAGAAGCCAATAACATTGACAAATATTTCAGATAACCCAAGAATCTCGAAGCACAAGAAAAAAAGAGGCCAATAATCATATTGTGGAATACATTGTTTTAATCTCCTCTATAATATATATAACTTAGAAAATTCAATAATCTCCATTTGGTTTTTGAAAGAAACAGAGTTGATATATATTGGCATTGTAGGGGAGAGATTTTAAAGAAGAGTTTAGTTACTGTGTTCATTTGCACAAATCAATCTTTATTTAGAGCTCCTGACCACACAGCATGGGAGGGGTCTCTAGGACATTACTTATCTCAATGGAGTACAGGATGGTTACATGCAACACTGACATCACTGCTTGCCACATCTCCTCTGACCTTCACATCTAGTCCTGTGAATACACGATCAATGATGGACAACTTCATGGTTAACCTTGTATCCTCCCAACATCTGGTGATGTTTGCCAGATGCCTTATCACCTGTCCTTCGGCTTTACAATAATCTTATTGACCGCATTCCAACACAAATCGTTATGTCCCTTTTTAGACATTTACCAGCTGCATCAAATAATTGCTCATTACTTTTCAAATTCAGTCACGCAATTCATAATCCTTGCTGACTTTAGTACAGATGATTAAAAAGAATGTTCATTCCTACCAATTATTATAATATTTGTAATATCAACACGAATATAAAGTTACTTATAATATTATACAGTTACACCTAATACTATGATTCTGTGATAAAGCTAACAATTTTGGGAGCAGCTTGCTTCTTACCCAACTTGGAAAAGTCTCCATGTCTAGCAGATGCCTTTTCTAACTTCTTCTACTTTGCATGCTATAAGATGTCATAAAACTGAAATTTGATAACAGGATGGACTTCATTGTCATTACGTAAAATATTTTTCATATACCACCTATTCAAATCCCATTGATAGAAACAAAATTCAAGCACTTTTATAGCTCCATCAAGTAGATTAGATTAGATTAGATTACTTACAGTGCGGAAATAGGCCCTTCGGCCCAACAAGCCCACACCGACCTGCCGAAGCTCAACCCACCCAGACCCATTTCCCTACATTTACCCCTGCCCCTAACACTACGGGCAATTTAGCATGGTCAATTCACCTAACCTGCACATTTTTGGACTGTGGGAGGAAACCGGGGCACCCGGAGGAAACCCACGCAGACATGGGGAGAATGTGCAAACTCCACACAGTCAGTCGCCTGAGGCAGGAATGGAACCTGGGTCTCTGGCGCTGTGAGGCAGCAGTGCTAACCACTGTGCCACCGTGCCGCCCACGGTAATAAAATAGTAATAAAAAGCAGCTCATTTGGAATCTCTAGACTGTTTGTTAGGTTTGGAGCAGTGAATGTTTATTCTCTCAGGGTCATAGTGACCCTATTTCACAATTGTTTCTGCCTCCCTTGCTATGTTATTTGTCCATTGGTACTTTTATGAAGTTACCTTGTTTATAATTTATCGTCGCTCTCGTCTTCCACCTGACCAAATTGTGAGATGTGAATTGCTCAAGTCTGAGCTGTCAACGTTGGGGATTAAAACATCCCATTACTCAGGTCATTAACTAAAGTCTAAATTCATACATTCCTTGAAGAAATACAAGGCACAGTAGTACATTTCTTCAAACAGATTTCTTTCCCTCCCTCACACCACCTTCTTCTGAAAGTAGAGACATACCTCGGGGATAGTGTCCCACAATGCAGACTGACTGCTGTCACCTTCGTAAAGAATTTTCTCCCAACTCTGCTGCCCGCTTTGTCTGACAATAATCTATCTACCCGTACCTTAAAAAATATTCAAACACTTTTTTCCCACCCCTTCTGATGTAGAGAGCTCCAAAAAGCTTGATCCCATCTATTCATTTCAGCGTAGGTTCAGTGGTGTGTCTGTGCTGGGCATTAAGTGAGTTGGCACTGAAAACAACAAATGCTGGAGATTACAGTGGGTCAGACAGCATCCATAGAGAGAGAGAGCAAACTAACATTGAGTCTAGATGACTCCTCATCAGAGCTCACATGAAGTGTGGAGGGGATAGCATTTAGGCTATTGTTAGGGTGGGGAATGCAGCGTCGAGTGCCGAGGGTGAAAGGATGTTGTTAGGGCAAGGTGTAAGGTGTTGGACAAGATATGGTTTGATTTGATGTTATCATTAAGTTGGCACTGGAGCTACAGATGGTATGAAGTGGCATTGATGGGTTATGGATAGATCATAGAGTGGATGGCTGGGGGGAGGTGGGAGTTGGAGGCAAATTTTACTTTTTGATGTTAGATACAGCACTGAAACTCAGGGACACAAGGTCTGAATAGCCTGCCTCCTGTTTCTAGCAACCTTCACTGTTCTTTTGGAGATGCACGACCTGAATTAAAATCCAGATTGCAATCCCATTCCCAAAAATCTGATGTGCAGCCATCCATTTTTAAAGGTCGTGTTTGAAAAGCTGCAAACTCTCTCAACTCCATACACCCCATGTGGGAGTTAACATCTGGGCTCAAGTGTCATCTGCAAACTTTAAATGCAACTCTATTCCCTGATTTAAGTAATTAACATTCATGGTCAAAAGTCAGATCTTTGGAGAACACCACTTGTCACATCCTGCCAGAGAACAAACTCTGACTTTACATCTGTTAGCTGCCATCCAATTAGTGGCCTGTGTCAGAGAGTTACCTTCAATTCGACATATTTTCACTTTTGCTAATCATCTTTCACGCAGAATCTGGAAATTCTTATGTAACACAGGCATTCATGTATCAACTGCCCTAGTGAACGCCTTCAACAACTCAACTGGATTAATCAGTCATACATTTTAAAAAAAAATATTCTGAAGAAATGAAGCAGATCTGGCAGCATCTGTAAAGACGGAGAGAAAGTGTTAATGTTTCAAATCTGATG
Source organism: Hemiscyllium ocellatum (assembly GCF_020745735.1). Lineage (NCBI taxonomy): Eukaryota > Metazoa > Chordata > Chondrichthyes > Orectolobiformes > Hemiscylliidae > Hemiscyllium > Hemiscyllium ocellatum. Next base: position 135,949,901 of record NC_083401.1, read on the forward strand.
CAACTCTTGCGCAGAACAATCATATTGGACTTGAAACATGAACTTCACAGATGTTGTCAGGTCTACTGAGTTTCTCCAGCACTTTCTGTTTTTATTTCAGATCTCTGGCATTCACAGTACTTTGCTTTTATTGTTCAGTCACTTGCTCTCTGTTGATACCAGTAACTTCTTCAGGAGTATTAGTTAACTGCTTTCTCTTTTACTTGCTTTTTAAATAATGTTCATACCAGTAACTTTCCAATCGGAAAACAATTCCAGAATCTTGAATTTGTAGGGTTTTGACTATTGCATTGGCAATTTTCTCAACTATTTTAGTAGCTTAAGATAAATGATGTGACAATTGTTCAAAACATTCACTGAAGAACTATTATCAATGACAGATTTGCACTACCAATATTTTATCTTCATATGATGCAGTTTTAAATGTTCTGTTGGGCACAACCCAAGTATAAAAAGAACAGAATGTGTAACCATGATACCAATTTATATTCACAGTTCAATTTGAGATAGCACAACAATTTCACATCACGCTTTGGATGTAATACTAATGACAGTGAAATGGAAGAATAGATTTAAGTAGAGATGGCAAGAATTTTAATATGGTAATCTAGTGCAGATGGGGAAGGAGGTGCTGCTTTTCATGGCTACATCGTCTGATCAGGATTACTAAAGATTTGCAGCTGAAGCAGTCTAGTCCAGGGCAGGAATCCATGTAGTGAGCAATGAAGTGGGTCAGCTTTTCTCTTGGTAATTCCTGCTGCATTAAAAAGACCTGAAGCCACTTTCACAGCTACCGACAGAAGGTAACTGTAAAATAGGTGAGATATGATGCTAGGTGGGTGAGAGAATAGGGTAAGAGTAAGTGAGGGAGTGGGATGTTCAGTTTTTGAACATTTGGGGTAGATTAGGGCAAAATGTCTGGGCGGAGCTAGGGGCTGTTGGGTCAGTTTTAATCAGGTTGGGGAGTGGGGACCACAAAAGACACATGGAGTTGGGTTGAATCAGGTCAGGAGAAAGTGAGGACAGCAGATGCTGAAGATCAGAGCTGAAAAATGTGTTGCTGGAAAAGCGCAGCAGGTCAGGCAGCATCCAAGGAGCAGGAGAATCGACGTTTCGAGCATAAGTCCTTCTTCCTGAAGAAGGGCTTATGTCCGAAACATCGATTCTCCTGCGCCTTGGATGCTGCCTGACCTGCTGCGCTTTTCCTGCAACACACTTTTCAGCTTGAATGAGGTCAGGTCAGGTTTCTGTCAAGTGTTCGTGGGGAAGTTGAGAGCACATGCGTTAGGGAGGGGGTCAGTTTAATTGTTAACCAGAGTTTAAGCCAGTTTTCATTCCTCTCAGGTTTCCTGCGTAATCATTCAGGCAAGCCAATCAGAAAACTCAAAAATCTCAGATTCTAACACTGAATTGAAAACATTTTCAGACTTTCCAGATGCCTGGCAATTGCCCAGAGATTTCAACTGCCTTGGCAACAGTCACTGAGTTAACTGCATCGAGACTTCCGTACAGATACAATACACAAATCCTGTGCTCCTGCAAAGACAATCACTCTATTAGAAGATTAGGGCCATTTTCTTTTCAAGCCTCAAGTATGATTAGTTACAAATGTGGTTGCAAAGTGACCACAAAGGAACCTGAATGTTCAAAGATAGTTGACATTTCACAAGGCCAGGAAAGCATGAGCAGGAGGTGGAGGGGGCTGACTCTGAATAAAGAAATAGATCAGAACAGGAATGAGAAATGGTCTCAGTTCAGATATCAAAATGTAGAATCAGTTTCAATAAATTAAGGAATTGACAATACAATCCCAATAAGGTGATCATCCCTTATTTCTCAGTTCCACACAAATAGCTTCCCTCGATGTATTTCCAACAATATCCTCTTTCAGTACAACTGTAATGCTATCCCTTATCAAAAACAGCACTGCCCCTCCTCTTTTGCCTCCCTTTCAATCCTTTGTGTCCTGGAACATTAAACTGTCAGTCCTGTCCATCCCTGAGCCATGTTTCTGTAATTGCTGTTATCCCAGTCCCATGTTCCTAACCATGCTCTGCATTCATCTGCCTTCCCAGTTAGGCCCCTTGCATTGAAATAAATGCAATTTAATTCGTCAGTCCTGCCTTGTTCTCTGCTTTGTCCCTGCCTGTCCTGACTATTTGACTCACTTTTTTCTCAATTGTACCAGTCTCAGATTGACCTCTTTCCTCATCATCTCCCTGGGTCCCACCCTCCTCACCTTACATTGTTTAATCCTCCTGAGCAGCTCTCAAATCTCCCTGCCGGTATATTAGTCCCCTTGCAAATCAGGTGCAATCCGTCCTTCTTGTACAGGTCACTTCTACCCAGAAGAGATTCCAATGATCCAAAAATGTGAATCCTTCTCCCATACACCAGCTCCTCAGCCATGCATTCATCTGCTTTATCCTCCTACTGCCACCCACACTAGCTCGCAGCACCAGGAGTAATCCAGATATTACTAATCTCGAGGACCTCCTTTTTAAATTCCTGCCTAACTCTGTATTCTCCCTTTAAAATCACAACCTTTTCCCTTCCTATGTCGTTGGTTCCAATGTATATGATAACCTCCTTCTGGGCCCTCTCCTCTTCTAGAACATTCTGCACCCTCTCCTTGATCCTAGCACCAGGAAGGCAATACACCATTCTGAATTTTCGCCGTTCACAGAAATGTCTGTGTGTGTCTCGGACTAGCGTGTCCCCTAATATAATCGTTCTTAGGAGCCTGATGTACCCCTCATTGCATTAGAGCCAGTCCCAATAACAGAAACTTGGCTGTTTGTGCTACATTCCCCTGAAAATCCATCACCTCCTACGTTTTCCAAAACAGCATACTTGTTTGAAATGGGGATAGCCACAAAAGACTCCTGCACTACGTGCCTACCTCTCTTACCTTCCTGGAGTTAACCCATCTATGTGGCTGTATCTAAGACTTTTCTCCTATAACTTCCATCCAGCACACCCCCTTGCTCTTGTAAGTACCTCATTGCCCCGAATTTTGCTCCAACTGATTCATTCGATTTGATAGGATTTGCAACCAACAGCACTTATTGCAGATGTAACCCTCAGTAACATGCAAACTCTCCCAAAACTCCCATATCTGACAAGAGCAGCATAGCACTCTACTAAAGGCCATTTTTGTTTCTTCCAATCTGCAGACCCAGGAAATAGCCCTGTCTATTCCTCTACAAAACACTGCTCCAGACTAACTTAATACTTATGGCTTATAAATATAAGTTTAATCAAGAGATATAGCTCAATAAAACATATTATCAAGAAAGAACCCACTCTATTCACTACTACAGTAGTGGGCGGCACGGTGGCACAGTGGTTAGCACTGCTGCCTCACAGCGCCTGAAGACCCGGGTTCAATTCCCGACTCAGGCGACTGACTGTGTGGAGTTTGCACGTTCTCCCCGTGTCTGCGTGGGTTTCCTCCGGGTGCTCCGGTTTCCTCCCACAGTCCAAAGATGTGCGGGTCAGGTGAATTGGCCATGCTAAATTGCCCGTAGTGTTAGGTAAGGGGTAATGTAGGGGTATGGGTGGGTTTCGCTTCGGCGGGTCGGTGTGGACTTGTTGGGCCGAAGGGCCTGTTTCCACACTGTAAGTCTAATCTAATACAGACTTACAGCTTGGCCCCAAGGCCACACTTAAAACTACTCACTTATCTGTGTCTGTGCTATGACCTTTCTGAAATGATCAGTTGTAAATTTCACTGTTTGTGAATTTACCCAGATGCAGTCCGCTTTCCAGCGATACATGAATTAAACAACAAAGGCAGAAACTGCGCAGGTTCACTGCTGTGTCAGGGAGCAGTGTGGGTTTCTTTCTCTCTTGCTCTGACTTCACCATGTGATGCTTTTGTCTGTTGCTCTCCCTTTTAAAAGTGTTGGTGTTTTGACTTCTTTCCCCCACCCCACCCCAGTTCCAAAACAATGCAACATTTCAAACAGTAATTGCTTTGCCTGGAATTCAAGGAAATCACCTCCAACACCTAAAATACCTAAAAAAAAAAGGAGCAGCCTGTTACAGCCAGAAAGTTTTCTGTCCTCCATCTTGGATTACCCAGAATCCTTTGTCATTGGAAAAATTTCAGGATTTATTAGTTGTTAGGTAACAGCACAACATTGAGAAAACCATAACACTAAGATTCACCAGGGTTTTGTGAAAGGAAAAAAATGTTTAGAAAATGTATTTGCTGTTCACTGAGGATGCAACAAACAGGGTTGATAAAGGGGAACCAGCAAATATAGTATATTTGCATTTCCAAATGGCATCCAACAGAATGCCACAAACATTGGGGATGATATTAGTATGCACAGTAGATTGCCTAACTAACAACGAGCAGAGTTCAGATCAAGGGTTGTTTTCAGGCTAGCAAACACTACTTAATAGAATGCCACAGAGATCAGTGGAGGTGCCTCAATAGTTCAACGTCCATGTTCATGTTTTGGGTAATGGGACAGGCTCTAATTTAGACACATTTTAAGTCAATCAAAGGTTTTGTAGGGAAACAATTTTGTGAAGGCTACAAATAGTTTGCAAAGAGACATGGAAGCATTAAACTAAATGGGCAAAAGATTGACCACACATTCAAATATACGTAAGAAAATACAAAGTTATTCATTTGGCATGAAAAATAGTCATGCAGAATGTTATTTGACATAGAAACTGCAGAACACTTGTGTGTCCCCCCCACTTAGACATGAATCATAAAATATTATGCGGTTACAGCAAATAGTTTGGAAGGCAAATGAAATGTTTTATTTTAAAGGGACAATAGAGTATAAAATTAATAAGTCTCGCTGCAGTTGTACAGCTCATTGGTGAGATGACACAATATTACTTAGTTTTGGTCTCCTATATATATTATATATTTGCAAACCTTCAGCAAAGGTTCATTAGGCTAATTCCTGAAATACAGAGGTTAGTTCATGCGGCACGTTTAAGCAGGATGGCTGTATATTCATTGAGAAGGGTTTAGAAGAATCAGAGATGGTCTGACTGAAATATACAAAATTCTGAGGAGGCTTGAGAAGATGGAGGCCAAGAGGACGTTTCCTCTCGATATGTAATGTAGAGTAAGGGAGTATAGTTTGGAGGCAAGGAGTATCCCATTCAGGATAGAGAAGATGATGAAGAATTTCTTCTGACAGAAAATCATGAGAAGATGGAGTTCACTTTGACAGACAGCATTAGAATCTGGGTTTCTGAATTTCCCCAAGGCTGAATCATACCATTTTCTGCCCAATACAGTAATCAAAGGATATGGGAACCAGGCAGGAAACTGAAGTCATACAACAATCAGTCCAGCCCTGATCCTACTGAATGATAGATTAATGAATCAAATGGACTACTCATGCTCCGATTTCCTTTGAGCAAATACTTCACAGAGATAGGATTTGTAAATATTTGCATTTTTGCCGTTATCTCAGCAATCAAGAGGTATTTACCTCGAACTTTTCTTCAAAAGATTAAGTAAGTGAATTGGAATCTATCTGCACGTGGTCTTTGAATTCACGTGGATCAATAGGCTGACTAGCTTTAAAAGAAAGTTGTAATTGCTAAGATTTATTTCAATACTAATGATTTCACAGCTGCATAGTTTGAGTCAGTTCAGTTTTATTTCATACTGTGAACATTGCATAATTAGATTAAAAAATTGCAGAAGAGTGAAAATTCATCTGTCAACTTAATTTATCACTAAGAAGTTGAAAGAGAGAGAGAGAAATTGTCTGTTCAGAGAAACAACACACAGATGACAACTGAGTTTCTTGATACGTGGCAAGAGATTTTCAACTAAATTATTTCAACAAAGAATGATCAAAAACAATTTATGTCACAGAAATTACACATGAAGTAACAGTAGTTAATAATTCAAACTGCAAAGTCAATAAAATCTGGGAAGAACCAGTGGAGTAAACTTTAGGCTTTACCCTACTCTCTCCATTCCCAGGCAGAATTCACAGAATAAATCACATGCCCTTTGTAGAGTCCACTCAATTTTAATTCCATGAATGATCTATTCTGACAGATTACTGCAGATACAAACAACGAGCTAAAGTAGGGTGTTTGGCCTCTTGAACCTGCTCTTCCAACTAATAAGGTCATGGGTGATCTGACTGTGACCTCAAAATCATATTGCTGCCTACCCCAATAACCTTTCATACCAAGAATCCATCGACCTCTGCCTTGAAAAATATTAAACTACCCTCTTCTTGAAAAGGATGGTGAAAACATCCTCTCCACACCCACTTTGTCAAGACCCCTCAGGATCCTGTGTATTTTAGTCATCACCTCTTCCTCTTCTAAACTCCAGCTAGTATAAGTCTAGCGTGCTCAACCTTTACTCATACCTATCTCAGGTAGTAATCTAACAGACCTTCGCTGAACTGGTTCTAATGTATTTACATATGCATAAATATGGTGACCACTACTGCACATAGTACTCCAAATGTGATCTTACCAAGGCCTATATAACTCAAGCATAAATCCTACTTTTGTATTCAATTCTCCTTTCCTTAATACTTTCTGTACCTGCATATTAATCTTCTGTGATTCATCATTAGGACACCCAGACCCCTCCATATCGGAGTAAGAACAGAAGTTTACTCTTGTTATATTTAAATGTGTTGGATAAAGATTACAACCTCTACATAAACTGATGAACAGTAAAGAAATTCATTTCTGTAAAATTACTTGAATAGAAAATGCTCAATCACGGCTTCATCTGCACACACAGGTATTTTATTTTGTGAAGTCCAAGTCATTGACTGTATTTAAAACAGTTTCTTGATTAGTGAGGGGGTCAAAGATGAGGGGGCGAAGGCAGGAGAAATAGTCATAGAGCACAGAAATCGACTCTTTGGCTCTCGGTTCCATGCTGACCAGGTTTCCTAAACTGAACTACTCCATTTTGCCTGTATTTGACAGCACAGACAGCAATTTCAAAGACTAGCAATGGAGGTCTCCTCTGTGGTCTGGCCAATATTTACCCCTCAACCATCAGCATTAACTAGAATAAATTATTTAATCATTGTGACCGAATTGGCTTCTGGTATTTTCTACATTCCAACAGGGGCTTGACACAAAAGTACTTCACTGGCTGAGAGATTCTTTGGGACAATCCACCTGATGGTTTAAGTCCACTTTAAGGCATTAAATAGTCACACATCTTCCATAGTCATATTAAATGCAAGCAGTCAGACAGAGACAAGTCCTGTGGCTGAATCCATTGAGGCTTCATTAAAATAAAGCTGCAGGAAATGTTATCCCATTCAGCTGATCCTAAAGCCTGAGGTTTATCTGTCAGGTTGCCAAGCACTCCTTCAATGCCCATAACTCTGAATCCACATGGTTAAATATAAACCCTCAGAAAAATCTAAAATTTAATTCTTGCTTTATAACAAGTGCATCACAAGAGTGTTACAAAAAAAATACTATACATTCAAAACGGTATACTAAACCGAGATAAGATGGACATACTAAATCCATACATCTGATGAAGAACATATGTCTCCATAATTAATATGACAGTGACAAATATAGTTATGCCAAGAATACCATGCAGCTCACAACTTCTTGTTCAGACGAAGCAAGTTATTTTAGTGTCATGGTTTTCAACAGCTGTTAGATATTGATTGAAAAATGCAAATAAACATATTGTCATAAAATTATTGGGAGTCTAAATCTCTGCACATGCTGCAAGATCCTCAGCAATTTTCTACGGTGATGTACATTTTGTATAATGATCATTTGATTTGCTTTAAAGAAAATATAGGAATTCAATCCCCAAGCCCATCCTCCTATTTGTCTGTATCTTAATACTATTCACATTCCTTTGTTCCATATCCTTTCATATACTTGTCTCACGAAATCTATCAATCTCAAATGATTATTATTATAATTGATAGTATGTTATCTGTGAGAGAGTTTCATACTTCAATTACACTTCAACTTTCCTGAGTGGCTTAGCTCAGACTTTAAGGATAATGGGAGACTATCTTAGTCTCCCACGCAAGTGAGAACAAATCTCTCCATTTCTCCTGTCAACTGTTTTCAAATTCCTAAATAAACTCAATCGATTACCCGTTAACCTATCTTCCCAGTAATGGAAGCCCAGTTTCTGTAATCCCGCTTCACAACCAAGCCTTAGGTTGTATTGGCTTGCATTATATGTACTCAGCCTAAATTTATTTCAAATACTAAACGCTGTGTATATAATCATATGTAACACTTTCAATCTTCACTTCACTTTAAGTCATCCCCAAAAATGAAAATATAAAATAGCTTTGGCCTTGCCAGAGTCTAGTCTGATATGCTATTGATAGCATTTTTAGAATAAATCTTCTTGTTCCCCCTATGAACTTGAAATCCTTGCTATCAGTTACAATTATAAAACAACTGGAAGATGGAAATAATAATTTGCAATGCCAGTGAAGATTGTTTGTTGACCTTCATGTTTGTGATAATAAATATTAATGGAACACAGGGTCTACAATAGAAGTAATCATTCAAACTACCTCATTCACAGCAACGCTCACCTCTGCTATTAACTGGTGCAAAATGTAAAACTTCTTGGTCATGCGAGTTAATAAGGTATAGGAGCAGAAATAAACCATTCAGCCCATTAAGTCTGCTCCATCAGTTGATCATGACTATGTTTCTTAACCTCATTCCAATAGAATTAGAATTAAAATTCCCTGGGACTGGAGGCTCTTATAGAGTGACCATATAGAGGTTTATAAAAACATGAGGGGATTGGTAAGATGAATAGCCATGTTCTTTTCCCCAGTGTAGGGAAGTCCAAAACCAGAGGGAATAGATTTAAGAGGAGAGACGAAAGATTTAAAAGGGACCTGAGAGGCAACTTTTTCACGCAGAGGGAGGTGTGCACATGCAATGAACTGCCAGAGCAAGCAGTAGTACTGAGTACAATTAGAACATTTAAAAGATATTTGGACAGGTACATGATAGGAAAAATTTAGAGGGCTATGAGCCAAATACAGGCAAAATGGAGTAGTTCAGTTTAGGAAACCTGGTCAGCATGGAACCGAGAGCCAAAGAGTCGATTTCTGTGCTCTATGACTATTTCTCCTGCCTTCGCCCCCTCATCTTTGACCCCCTCACTAATCAAGAAACTGTTTTAAATACAGTCAATGACTTGGACTTCACAAAATAAAATACCTGTGTAATATTGAAGGAAAACATTTGTGTTGTATAGTTATGTAAGTATGGGACTATCACTTTAAGAATCTAATTACCTAACATAATGTAACATCATCGCCATTTTGGCTTAGTGGTCTAAGTGTTGTCTAGATGTTTAATAATAAACCTCCTGTAGCTTAATGCTTTAGCCTCTGGGTCCTTCTATTTGGAATCCAAAAATTGTAGGATGTAGTTAATTGAAAATGAATTACTTGACAACACACGATCATGATGAAAGCTGAAATAACATCACAGAAGCTGGTATCCTGTCACTAAGTCACCCTTTATTTACATGTGGAGAGTCCATGACACTGATCCAGTTCCTTCAGAGCCAGCTCTGAGTGAACAGAACCCCTGGCATTTCTGTTCTTATCTGTCAGCCAGATCTTTCTGACCGGGGCTGTTAATCTGGTCCAATCAGGGAACTCATGTTCTGTAACGTCTACCTGGCTGAATTCATTAGAATCACAACATTCCTCCACTTCTGAGTCAGAGGACATAGGCCAGTTTTTGTTTTGTAGCTCCTCCTGGGGAGTTTTAGCACATAGGGTCAGGTTCCTCCAACTCTGCCTCTGACACAGCAGCATGTGATGGACCGTAGTTCACCTCTTGTTCCCAGAGCATATCAGAAAAATTTCTCTTAAGGTGGCAAACGAATTGAGGTGGCAACACCTGCCACGTCCATCTCAGATTCTGAGGTGTCTTCAGTGCTTGACAGAGAGGGAGAACCCTACGGGTTCTGGTACAGTTGAAAGGCTGACGAGGAGCCACATATGTTTGCTCCCACACTGTTTGCAGATTTGCAGCTTTTCTACGGTCCACATGCTTGTTCAAGATCATCACACCTACCCAAACTTTATATGTTACTGGACCTGACTTTGCATCATAGTCACAGAGACCTACAGCACGGAGACAGACCCTTTGTCCAAACTGGTCCATTCCGACAAAACGTCCATCCACGTAACCCCGTTTCCCTGCAATTGACTTATATTCTTCTAAATCTTTCCTATCTATGTATTTGTCTAAATGCCTTTTAAATGTTGTTAATGTACCCACATCAATCAATTCTGCTAGCAGCTCATTCCATATGCATGACACCCTCTGTTTAAAAAAACATTGCCCCTCAGATCCCCTGAAGCAGCCTTGCACACGCACACACACACACACGGCATGGCTTTCAAAATATCCAATGCCTGTGCCCATCAGAGAAATGAGGAGCAACTCTCTTAAAATGACAGTTAACTAACAGGAGAGGTGACTTCATGCAGAAAGGACTGTTTTGATTGGGACAAACTTCCCCTTGTTGCAGCTTTTATTGGAATGTCATAGAAACCCCCGTAACACATCACCTGTACAGACTGTATATGTTGTCCAGTGTCATTTCTAAGTTGCAATTTGATTAAAAGAAAATCTCAATACTTTTGAAGAAGCATCAACCATGCCTCTCATCCGTGAGGGCCATTTCCATGGTTCCTACACCAAACTTCACCCCTGAAGGAAACTGCCTCTCTCGTTGTCCAGTTTTGGCTTTCCTCATCACAAGACAAAACACCTTCATTTTGGACACCACTGGATGACCTTGGTGGAGTTCAGTCAGTATCTGGTGGTGACCTTTGATTGGGACAATCACTCTTGCTCACCATAATAATACCCTATTCCCTACTGTGATCTGGATTCTCCATGTCCAAAAAGGTTTCAATTGTGGTTGTGACATCCTTTGGCTTCCTCCATCACCACCAGCTGTTTCAGTTTTCCCAGGACTGGATCTTTGTGTCCAAGATTGGATATTGTCAGCTGTGACTGGCAGTGTGCCCAGAAAATTTAAAACCATTACAGATTCTTCTCATGGCAGCACTACTGGTGGTGTATCTGCCAGCGGAAGATGACTTTATGCACCCACATTACTACATGAATTCCCAGATAGTGTTCAAAGTTGTAATAATGCACACTTAGTATTAGAGGCCACCCTGAATTCAACCTAAAGCTATGGCTGGCACTGCCTTGTCCTCTTTAAGTAGATTTAGCAGAGATTTGTGGCTCGTTATTACAAATTTATGACTGTAAAGGTATTGGTGAAACGTCCTGACTCCAAATAGGACCACCAAACCTTCCTTCTCTGTCTGGGCATATTTACCCCAAATTGGTCAATTTCCTGGATGCATCCTGGATGCATATTGTGGGCGGCACGGTGGCACAGTGGTTAGCACTGCTGCCTCACAGCGCCTGTAGACCCGGGTTCAATTCCCGACTCAGGCGACTGACTGTGTGGAGTTTGCACGTTCTCCCTGTGTCTGCGTGGGTTTCCTCCGGGTGCTCCGGTTTCCTCCCACAGTCCAAAGATGTGCGGGTCAGGTGAATTGGCCAAGCTAAATTGCCCGTAGTGTTAGGTAAGGGGTAAATGTAGGGGTATGGGTGGGTTGCGCTTCGGCGGGTCGGTGTGGACTTGTTGGGCCGAAGGGCCTGTTTCCACACTGTAAGTCTAATCTAATCTAATCTAATATGCTATCAAGCATTCCTCTCCACTAGTGAGCTAAAATTACCGATGTCATACTGGAAAGCATCCCATGTCATTACCAGATTTCACTTGGGATCATAGTATGTCAACCCCTTGAAAGGTGATAGCTGCTGCTTCTTTTTCCTGAAAGTTGTGACTTGACTAGGTGACCATTTCCAAGGGTGACCCTCTTTAAGGTTGATGGAAAGGTGGCAGGCTATGTATAAACTTTTCATAAAAATTCGCTAGCCAAAACCTAAGCTCCAGTACTGACATGGCAGCCGGGGCACCTTTTGATCAGCCTCACTTTAACTTCCAACTGGTATAACCCGGTCTTGTTGACTCTAGCCCGAGTAGGTCACTACCAGCCTATGAGTTCTCTATGCAATTTAGGTCTAGTAGGACTCTCGCTGACTTGAGTTTGCATACTGGCAGCAACTACAGTGGCTTGTCAGCCAGGATCCTGAAGAAAATTTTAACCATTTGGCTGACGCTTGGCTTTGTTTTAGGGTTCTGCTGTGGACTGACCTAGAGTCCCTCTGTTCAGGACATGTCCTGAGTGAGGCTATACAATCGTCTTTACTCAAGCAGTATTCCCCAAGCTCAGGCAGACTGGCAAGGGTGTCCACTTCCATCAGAATACTCTGCAATTCATATGCTCTACTCGCCACATTTTCCAATGATAAACCCAGCTGTGCTGCTTGTTTGAAGTCTAGTTGGGCTTCAGCTATTAGGTGCTTTTACCTGGTGACATCATTGATCCTACAGTGTCTCAGCATCTCATTAAGGATTAAACCAAAGTCACGTGTCTCTGCAAGTCATCTTAACCTCATCAAAATCCTGATATGGCTACCTCTGGTTTTCAAATTGCTAAGCAAAACCGACAGTGTCTCAGAATTAGAGGAAACTTGGGGTCACAATATTTCCGAACTAGATCCGTAAACTCTTTGGTATCTGGTGCCTTACTCATTACTGAAGAACATGTGCTGCAGTATCATTTGTTTAAAGCTTGAGTGTAGAAAGGCAAAGATTTGGTGATGGATCAGGGAATCATGCAGGCAGATTCAGGAGCAGAGTTCTCCCTCTGGGCTTTAATCAGCTGTTCACAATTCTTGCACACACTAACTGCACTTAACAGATTTGAAAAAGAACATTGGTGTCACTTCTAACAGCAACTGGTGGTGCAATTGGAACATCTGCTAAATGGGTCAAGTTGGTGCTTGCTCTGTGTCTTCTCACTGAAATGCCATCAATTTTCATATCCAGCACTTCTCTGATGCAAGCACTAAAGAACACAAAGGCCAGGCAAAGTTACCTGTAAGAGGATCTGCATGTAGACCTTACAAAGACTAAAAGCATAAACATGCATTTGTATTTTGCTCATGGCAATTCCCACTGATACATATCGAAGACAAAAGTCAATTAAATTTCAGTCCAGGTGGTGAACAGAAAAATAAACATATCGAAGCTAGGTTAGATTTGATGAATGCAAATATTTTAAAATTATATATTTCAGTGGAATTACTTAGGAAATGACATTGCTCAGTACTGTTCCATTTCCCTTTACTTACGCTAGGGTGCACAGCATGTATCTAAGATGATGATGATGATGATGATAATAACTTTAGTTCATTAGTACACAGGTACAAAAACATTATGTTAGCAGTTATGGTGGTACAAGTACAGGAATGGTAGTCATCTTGAACAAAGAATTTTTCTTTTCCTCCAATAGGATTTATGTAGTGCTCTCACAATTTGACCTTTTCTGCAGATCAATTTATCTCAATTTCATTTTTCCTATGTATTTCCAGAGTATGAAAATGAAAACAAATAGGGAAAAGTAATTGAAACAATTTTCATAGCTTTTCTCATCTTTTATGTTGACTTCATCATTACAATCAGGTCCGAAGGTTTCTTCTTGTCACCCTCAAGCTACATCAAAACATTTTAAATTCTTTTTAGCATGCGACTGTTCCTCTCTCCAATTAAAATTTAGATAACCAGTTCTTCTGTAGCAGTAAGAAGCTAGTCATTGAGTCAGAGCTACATAGCATGAAACAGACCCTTCAGTCCAACTTGGCCATGCTGACCAGATATTCTAACTTAATCTACCCCCATTTGCAAGCACTTGACCAATATCCCTCTAAACCCTTCCCATACCCATCTACATGCCTTTTCCATGTTGTAATTGTACCAACCTCCACCATTGCCTCTGGCAGTTCCTTCCATACAAACACCACTCTCTGCATGAAACAGTTGTCCCTTAGGTCCCTTTTAAATCTTTACCCTCTCACCTTAAACCTACACCCTCTAGTTTTGGAATCCCTCACTCTGGAGTAAATACCTTATTCAAGCCCCTCATGATTTTATAAACCTGTAAGGCCATCCCTCAGTCTCCTACACTCCAGAGAAAATAGCCCCAGTCTCTTCAGACTCTCCTGTTAGCTCAAACCCTTCAAACCTGGCAACATCTTTGTAAACCCTTTCTGAACCCATTTCACAACATCCTTCCGATAGCAGTAAGACTGGAATTGCATGCAATATTACATTAATGACCAAACCAATCTCTTGCACAGCCGCATTTGACCTCCCAACTCATTTACTCAATGCACTGACAAATAAAGGCAAGCATACTAAACGCCTTCTTCACTATCTTATCTACTCGGGACTCCACTTTCAAGGAATGATGAACTTGCACTCCAAGGTCTCTTTGTTCAGCAACACTCCCCAGGACCTTACCAATAAGTGTAGAAGTCCTGCTAAGATTTGCCTTTACAAAATGTAGCACCTCACATCTATCTAAATTAAACTCCATCTACCACTCCTCAGTCCACTGGCCCATCTGATCAATAAGCAGTTGTACTCTGAGGTAATCTTCTTTGCTGTCCACTACACCTTCAACTTTGGTGTTATTTTTTGGTTCTTGATCATCTATCCTGACTCGATGTTTCCGCCAGTTCAGAGGCTACTTTGAACAGGCTTTTAGTTTGAATCATTGACAAAACTGGTCTTCTTTCATTTAAGGCTTCTTACCATTCAAATCTTTCAGCTTAGTTCAATGAAATTTGTCAGTTATCAACAGGGATACTGGACCTGCCAGCAAGTTAACATATTCCGTGCGTTTTTTTGGGATTAATTATAAAATGTCAACATGCACTTTATTTTAAAATTTGAATAAACAGTCTATAGTCGACCTCATTTTCCTCTCTATTTTCTTTACTGAAAGATGACATCACGCTGCTCCAATATTTAACTACTTTACAAACCTAATAGCTGAACTGAATAGATTAAAACAAATATTTGCACTAATAAACAGTGCAGATCAAGTTTTATTCCCTGCAGGAGTGGTGAAGTGACTTATTTGCATTTTTAACTGAAGATCAGGTTTTCAGTTGGCTTGCAGTAACATGAACCAAAGGATGTGAATATATACATTTAGATTTATCTCAGTTGAGCTAAATGGAATGCTCCACATTGCATGTAAACTATGTCATATTTTGCTTACACTGAAACCCTGTACTACCAAGCTACAGGGCATAGAACATTGTCGAAAGCAAGAGAGAATAGATCCCAGTTCCCCAGCAGTAATTTAAATGCACATTATGTGGCTTCTGTGTTTAAATACATTTATGAGGCATTCTGGCAGCTTTCACACTGATTGGCTTAGTTTGAAGCACCAACTTGTCAGAGAAAAAAATTACTTAGCTTAAAAATAGCATAATTATTCTATAACTTACTGTTTTTCAAGAGGTTTAGGGTGAGAGGGGAAAGATATAAAAGAGACCTAAGGGGCAACTTTTTCACACAGAGGGTGGTACGTGTATGGAGTGAGCTGCCAGAGGAAGTGGTGGAGGCTGGAGCAATTGCAACATTTAAGAGACATTTGGATAGGTATATGAATAGGAAGGGTTTGGAGGGATATGGGTAGGTGCTGGCAAATGGGACTAGACTGGGTTGGGATAGCTGGTCGGCATGGACGGGTTGGACCGAAGGGTCTGTTTCCATGCTATACATCTTTATGACTATTTAATAGCTTTTTTTTTATTCACTTGTTGGGTATGGGTTTTGCCAGCTGGCCAGCATTTAATACCTACCTCGAGTTGTCTTTGAAAAGGTCGTGGTGAGCTGCCTTCTTGTACCACTGCTGTCCCTCAAAGTGACTTATAATGCCATTGTGGAGGGAATTCCAGGATTTTAACTCAATGACAGTGAAGGAACAGCAATATATTTCCAAGGATGGTAAGTAGCTCAGAGGGGAACGTGTAAGTGGTATTCCTCAGTGGTACCTGCTGCTTTGGTCACAGAATCCTTGCAGTGCAGAAAGAGGCCATTCAGTTCATCAAGTCTGCATCGACCCTCTGAACAACATCACACTCAGCCACCGCTCGCAACTCCCCCACCCTTATTCTTACATTTATCCCGCATTTATCATAGCTAACCATCCTGGCCTGCACATATCTGGATACTGCAGGCAATTTAGCATGGCCAATCCACCTAACCTGCACATCTTTGGACTGTAAGAGAAAACCCATGCAGACCCAGGGATAATGTGCAAACTCTACACTGCCAGTCACCCAAGGCTAGAATCGAACCTGGGTCCCTGGTGCTCTGAGGCAGCAGTGTTAACCACTGAGGCACTGTGCTGCCCTTTTTTCCTTAAAGGTAAAGTTGCCACAGTCCTCCTCTCTCACTAGAGATGTATCTTGTAGATAGTACACACTGCCCAGTGTGACTGAATATGCTTGTGAATGTGTAGCCAATCAAGCTTGCCACTTTGCCTTGGACAATCTCCCTTCTTCAGTGACCACTCTGAAGGGCCCTGTATTCAAAATGTTAGATTTGCTTTCTCCCCACAACTGCTGTGTTTCCCCAGCAATATCTGTTTTTGTTCCTTTTTTTACAAAGTTATTGATTTTTAACAAATTCGAACACTTCTGCCAAATGAAACCACATTCCTGTGCATGACTCTGTTGACATTAGTAAAGGGTGCAGATAGATCTAGATTTTGAGCACTCATACAGTGTTTCCTTCTCCACAGATGCCGCCAGACTGCTCGGTTTCTCTCACATTCTCTGTGCAGTTGGTCAGCTAGTTGACTATGTTTATAATGCAATAGTAATATAAATCAGCACAAATCCCAGACTATATGTCAGTCTAAACTGTTATATTAGTATGCACATTTGGTAGTTAATCAACATTCAGTCATCTGTCTTGAAAATAACCTAACTTTCTGTAATGCATGTTACGGGCACAAACGTAGAAAAGGACATCACATCATGGTGTCAGCAAGAGGTCACAGGAAGCTAGTGACAGTAAAGTGGGTACCAAAGGTTGAAAGAATGATAACAACAGTAACAGTTGTGAGAAGATCTCTTCTTATATCATCAATCACGTGGTTCAAGTTCCCATCCGACTGAAGGCTAGGACATGTTCTGAAGCACATCAGTGGAACAGTTGCATCCATATAACATATTATTTCGCTTAGGAAAAACCTGGAGGCCACAATGTGTCTGATTTTTTTTTTAAAGTGCACAGAAGAAATGCACAGAAGAGACCCAGGAAAGCTCTACATTGGTAAATGATCCAAAAAACAAATTCCAGCCCAAGATGCTAGAAAAATCTGACATAAATATTTTCTTAAGACTGTGTACCTGCCCACAGTCATCAGTCATCAATTCAACTATTGCACTCTCTTACGAAATGGCACAGAAGCAGAAAAAACCCCATGGGTGACCCTACTCCAATACCTTTTTGGCACAAATGTCATATAAAGACACTGCTCAGATATTTCTTTAAAAAGCAGAAAATAGCAAAGCTAGCAGCAACATGGGTGAAAACAATATAGAGAAACGAACAAAATAAAGCAGCCTCACACTGTAACCTAGATCCTTCGTTTTATGGCTAATTATTTTTAATTGCTCATGGGATTTGGATTTCATAGGCATTTATTGCCCGTTCCTAATTGTTCTGGAGAAGCTGGCAGTGAGCTGCCTTCTTGAACCACAGCAGTTTTTGGACTCAAGGGAACATGGGGAAGGAAGAGAAACATCAGGCTACAGTGGTAGGGGATTCAATTTAAGCGAATCAAGAATGTCTGTGGCTGCAAAAGACACTCCAGGATGTCACCAAGGTGCCAGGGTCAGGGATGTCACTGAGTGACTAGAGGGCAAAGGGGAAAGACAAACCAACAGAGATCGTGATACATATTTGATTTAGGGAGAAAAAGGGATGGAGTCCTGCAAGCAGAATTTAGAGAGCTAGGCCTGTCTGACCAGTGGAAAATCCAAGCCAATGACTCTCTGGCCTACACATGACAACATTGTAGTGTTCTCTTAACTGTCCCGAACAGCAACTCTGTTCAATCAACATGCTTCAGGTCAAGGTGGCGGTCTATCAACATCGTCTCAGATTGATAAAGGATGGTTAATACTTGCTGTCCCCAAGCAAAGAACAATACAGGTCATTCTGCTAATGTGAATCTAATGTAACGCAACTGACAAATTGGTGATATTGTGCAAACTTTAAAAAACATTGGGTGTATTACATCGTCAACATTTAAACGCTGTTTCCAAAGTGCAATTGTACAAGAACACAACTATCACATTAAAGAACTAACTTTTTTTAAAGTGAGTCACTATTGCCATCAGCGAAATGTTGACATCTTCTTTGCTGTCAAATACATAGGACCTATGTTTGAAGAGCTTAGAGTCAAGCACCTAAAAGTATGAACAAATTGGTATATTTCAACATCAGCTATATAGCACATTATCTGTGGTAGAGGTATGAGTACAAGCAGTCACATGAAACAGTTCACTTTACTTTTCAAATCTAAGTGGTACCAGACGTGAACTAGGAATATCTTAGATGGAAGCACTGGAAGTTATGACAACTGAGATTTTGGGCAGTATTGAATTCTATCATCATCAGTTACAGGTATCGAAGTGAGTGAGCTGGGATTATCATAAACTGCTTATGATTGCATTAGGCAGATTTAAAAATATGTGATAACAGACTATTAAAAGAAGATTCAAATTGAAGATGTTTCTTTCACTGTAAATCCTATCTTCAACATTGTATGATTAACTGGTACAGTTTTAATCTGTTGGGATTCATTGTTCCTTCCCACACTATATATCAGTATAATTAATCTTCCCAATAAACTTGAACTGATAGACTTTTACCGGCTCTGCTGCCTCTGCACGTCATCAATCATTGTATTCAACAAAACATTGTTGGACAATTTTATTTGATGATCCTTTCACTGAGAAGTTTCTTTTAATCAATGCATTCATTTTGATAAAGCTTTTGATAAAGTTCCACATAGGAGGTTAGTGAGTAAACTTAGGGCGCATGGTTTTGGGGACAAAGTACTAGATTGGATTGAAAATTGGTTGGCTGATAGGAAACAAAGGGTAGTGATAAACGGCTCCATTTCGGAATGGCAGGCAGTGACCAGTGGGGTACCGCAGGAATCCGTGCTGGGACCGCAGCTTTTTACAATATATGTTAATGATATAGAAGATCGTATCAGCAATAACATTAGCAAATTTGATGATGATACAAAGCTGGGTGGCAGGGTGAAATGTGATGAGGATGTTAGGAGATTACAGGGTGACCTGGACAAGTTAGGTGAGTGGGCAGATGCATGGCAGATGCAGTTTAATGTGGATAAATGTATGGTTATCCACTTTGGTGGCAAGAACAGGAAGGCAGATTACTACCTCAATGGAATGAATTTAGGTAAAGGGGCAGTACAGAGAGATCTGGGTGTTCTTGTACACCAGTCAATGAAGGCAAGCATGCAGGTACAGCAGGTAGTGAAGAAGGCTAATAGCATTCTGGCCTTCATAACAAGAGGGATTGAGTATAGAAGCAAAGAGGTGCTTCTGCAGCTGTACAGGGCCCTGGTAAGACCACACCTGGCGTACTGTGTGCAATTCAGGTCTCCAAATTTGAGGAAAGACATTCTGGCTATTGAGGGAGTGCAGCGTAGGTTCACGAGGTCAATTCTTGGAATGGAGGGATTACCTTACACTGAAAGACTGAAGCGACTGGGCTTGTATACCCTTGAGTTTAGAAGACTGAGAGGGGATCTGATTGAGACATAAAAGATTATGAAAGGATTGGACACTCTGGCAGCAGGAAACATGTTTCTGCTGATGGGTGAGTGCCGAACCAGAGGACACAGCTTAAAAATACGGGGTAGACCGTTTAGGACAGAGATGAGGAGAAACTTCTTCACCCAGAGAGTAGTGGCTGTGTGGAATGCTCTGCCCCAGAGGGCAGTGGAGGCCCAGTCTCTGGATTCATTTAAGAAAGAGTTGGATAGAGCTCTCAAAGATAGTGGAATCAAGGGTCATGGAGATAAGGCAGGAAGCGGATACTGATTAGGAATGATCAGCCATGATCATATTGAATGGCGGTGCAGGCTCGAACGGCTGAATAGTCTACTCCTGCACCTATTGTCTATTGTCATTTTCCTTTTCTAGTCATAAAATAGCAATGTACATGGATTCCCACAATGTCCAACCTTTACATTGATCTAAACAGGGGGTAGGCAATTCTAGTACCATGAGTGCATCATGTTCAAACTCAATTCTATTTCATCCACTTTCCAGCAGAGCCTGGTTTGGTTTGCCTAACGTCAATCCAGTTGGAGTTATTTGTACTCTGAGAAAGTGAGGACTGCCAATGCTAGAGTTCAGGGTCGAGAAGTGTGCACTGGAAAAGTATAGCAGGTCAGGCAGCATTCAAGGAGCAAGAGAGTTGACATTTTGGGGATAAGCTCTTTATCAGGAATGAGAAGGACTTATGCCCGGTATGTCAACTCTCCCGCTCCTCGGATGCTGCCTGACCACTGTGCTTTTCCAGCGCCACACTTTTCGACTCTCAATTGTACTATCACCATCTTCCCCTGAGATCAACCAATAGTATGTGCAAAGATTGAGTGTTGGATAGCTGATTTTATACAATTTCTTTATTAACGATGCGTTTAGGATAGTTGGAACATTTTCTTAATTATAAACTGTCTGTTCGCAAAACCTTTTGTGACAATCATATTCAGATATTTTAAAGTTCCATATTTAATGCAAAGCATTGGCTTTATTATAATTAAGTCATGAAAATTGTAATTTTCCTTATGCAGGCATCAACAGCACACAAACAGACCATTTAGCTCAACAGATCAATGCTAGTGGTTATGTTTGACACAAGTCTCTCTCCACGCAACACATTCCAAACATGCCCAATGTCATTCATTCCCTTTTCCTCATATATGTACCAAGCTTCCTTTAAAAATATTTTTAATCCAAAACTTGCTACACATGTTATTACACACCTCTGGGAGCAGGATGGACTTGGGCTGGGCCTCCTGGCTCAGAGATAGGGCACTATCAGTATGTCACAAGAACCCTTCAAGTTGCCCTTTAAACGTTGCAATGCAATCCACTTCAAAGTCTCCTGTGGCAATGAGTTCAATATTCTCACCATCTTGTGTAAAGATGATACGTCTAAACTCTTTCCTCAATTATCATGTAAACTGGAGCTGAGAGACCATTGCTGGCTTCCAAGATAAAATGTCACTATCAATTGGTCCATTATGTACTATACTATTGTACTCAAGGTTACCTGTGGGAAAACGCAGTATTTTGTTTAACAAAGCTTGGCTTTCTGGCTAATTAGAAATGTTATTTATAAATGACAACCTGAGACACTTTAAGCAGAAGTTAACTGTAAAGGTGGCCATCAGAATAGAACAGACTGTACAAATACTTACTTTAGCAAAAGTCAATACACTGTAATTATAACCCCTTTGATCATTTAGCATGCAAAGGATAAGGCAGCAAGTAATGCTTGTCTTTGATTTGCAGCTCTGTCTGACTGTAGTGCCTGTGAAATTCCCTCAGGTGATTGGGTCTATTTCACTGAGCTAACTGGAACTCAAAAGGCAACATTTTACAAAAAAAAGTAAACTACACAAAAGTTTGACAAGGCTCATAACCACTGAACACAAGAAAATATATCAGAGTACCAATGCATAGTATAGGAATGATTGAATCTATATTAGACTTAAGAGTTAGTCTAAGGGTTATGATTAATCCGAACCCTAACTATAACCCTGACCCTAGCCAATACAGTTCAACATTAAGATCCTATTTTCCATTCAAAAACAAAGCACAGGAAGATTTGGGAAACTATTTTCCCTTACATTTTTTCATGCACAACATGGCTTCAAGTTAAGGGTGTGATAAAAACTGTTGACAACTTGCAATATGACATACTGGGACCACAATTATTAACTTGGCACCAGTTGCAATACAAAATGGATAATATATTTATCATCATTTAGGATTTGAATTTTAAAATAGGAGCAGATACACTTCAGTCAGTTCCATGAAGGCATTTATTTTTTAAATGTCAGAAATTAATTTGGGAAGTGACCAAGAAGGTCTTGTGAAATTGTCTCAGCAGTAAAAGGAAAAAGAAAACTGTGTAAATACAAAATTAAAGATTGCAGATAGGTGTTATAGTTCTCTGGAACTGAGTATCCATGAAAAGGTAGTGTTTGAATATAGGTTGAAACTTTGTTTTTGTTGTCTGTATTAAGATATTTCTGGCTTATACATAAAAATTTGCGTTTCTGGGAAATACATTTATGTTCTGTTAGTTAAGAAAACCTGCAAATATTCTTCTGAATATGTTTCAGTGACAATGGCAATAAACAGCAAAAACTAAACATATGATTTATCAAGTCAGGTTTAATTCTGACACCTGTCTTGTCCACAGTGCAAAGCAGGAGCTGACATCACTAAGTGTATAATTATTATTGCAAAACACAGGAAAGTTGATTCACTACTGACAGACAAAATGCACCTCTTCAAGTTTGGAACAAGCAGTAGGAAATCTACCAACTTCTGACATGGAACAAAACAACACAATTATTAACCTCACAGTTCCTAGGTTACCTCGATCAGATGGGCCAATGGGCCGAGGAGTGGCAGTTGGAGCTTAATTTAGGTAAATGTGAGGTGTTGCATTTTGGAAAAACAAGTCACAGCAGGACTTATACATTAATGGTAAGGTCCTGAAGTGTGTTGCTGAACAAAGAAACCTTGGAGTGCACGTTCATAGATCCTTGAAAGTGCAGTCGCAGATAGTTAAGATCGTGAAGGTGGCATTAGGTATGCTTGCCTTTATTGGTCAGAGCATTGAGTAGAGGAATTGTGATATCACGTTGCAGCTGCACAGTACATTGATTAGGCCACTTTTGGAATTCTGGTCTCCCTGCCATCGGAAGGAGGTTGTCAAACTTGAAAGGGTTCAGAAAAGATTTACAAGAATGTTGCCAGTATTGGAGAGTTTGTGCTATAGGGGAAGCTTGAATAGATTGGGGCTATTTTCCCTGGAGCATCAGAGGTTAAGGTATGACCTGATAGAGTTTTGCAAAATCATGAGGGGATGGATAGGATAAATAGACAAGGTCTTTTTGCTGGAGTAGGGGAGTCCAGAGCTAGAGGGCATAGGTTTAAGAGTGAGAGGGGATCGAAGGGGGACATTTTCATACAGAGAGTAATGCATATAAAGGAATGAGCTGCCTGAGGCAGTGATGTAGGCCGGCACAATTACAACATTTGGATGGGCGTATGAATAGGAAGGGTTTAGAACGATCTGGGTCAAATGCTGGCAACGGACTAGATTAATTAAAGGTTTCTGGTCGGCATAGATGATTTGGACCCAAGGGCCTGTTTCCATGCTATACAGCTCTACAACTTGATGTACAATATGAAGCAACCAAAAAACATCGGAAACACTCATCAATTCAAGCAGCATTTCAATGTCAGAAAGAAAGCTAAATTACAAGTTGATGATCTATCACCAGACCGGACAAGAAATGTTCACATTATTTCTCTCTCTGTAGCTGCTGCATGATCATCCCAGCATTTTCTGTTCTTATATAAATAAATGGGTCTTTGAAATTATGGAAGGGAAATTGGTTGCAGCTCTGAAGGAACAAGATATCAGAAGATGGATTGGAGAAGGAGGATGAGCCTTCTGCCAAATATTAGTACAGTATTAAGTTCCAACTCCTCGTTAATTACTTCAAAACAAAGCAACATGTTTGAGAACTGCACTATTGAAAGTATTTTAGGCATTCAACAATTTCTTTAGGGACATGCTGATGAGGTGGCGGAGGCGGGGGGTGGTGGTGGTCCAGAGCCTATGGGGATATATTCCATATTACTCAATATGACATGCGCACCATCTGCTGTTCTCAACCTAAATGAGGTGCTGACAAGTGCAAGAAACTTAAAATGGAAGAAAAGCGTAAGTTTAAAACTCTGACTGAACCTTTGTTTTGAATATGTTGCTTTATCTTCAATTTTCTCTTCACTTTGAAAGGGAGTGACTCATGTTGGGCTAGGTTCCAGTTCCACAGGTGCAACCACAATCAGTACCTCCCGCAAGAAGCTATTCTACACTTTTTATCCAAGGTTGTGACTTTGAACTTCAAACTCATCACAGTCAAGCATATTTCAAAGTTAATTGTCAGTCTTACTGCATTGCTGCATACTTAGGCACAACTCTTACAAAACGCATATGAAAATGTCAGTTCACTAGTGGGTATTCCCACAATGAGGTATTAAATACTGATACTTTTGCCACACCCTCTAAACAACACACCAGTCGCCCTTTCAAATAGTCAAAAGACCCCCCAAAATTGGACAATCCACAAAGAGTAGACTTATATCATGACTTGTTCCTATAAAATTTCCTTATAAGAACTTATAAACATTTTGCATTGACTGGTTCAAATACCAGGCTTTCTTCTGCAAAACCGGTTGAAAATTAACTGGACAATACAGAAGATCAAAATTGTTGAAATAAAGCATCAAGACCAGTCAGTGCAAGTGGTATAAAAATAGGTGAAACACCAGGCAAAAGGAGAAGAAATATTTTGTGTCATACTTACATAGTGCCTTTAACAGAATGAAATATCTCATGAAATTTTATAGGAGCATTATAAAATAAGGGTTAACGCCCATCTGCAGAGAGAATGAGGTGAGATAACCAAAAGTTTGGTCAAAGAGGTAGATTTTAACGGATGTGTTAAAGAAGGAAATAGAGGTAGAGTGATTTACAGAGTGTATGATAGAACCTGAGGTGCAGACAACCGAGAATGTGGTAACGTTGATATACCGACATTAAATGTACTGCAGAGGTTCAAGACACAGCTCACCTCCACCTTCTCAAAAGCAACTAGGGATTAGTAATAAATGCTAGCCCAGCTCGCAATGCCCATGAGGGCAAAATCTCTAAATTTGCAGATGATATAAGCTAGGAGAAGATTGAATTGTGAGGATGATGCAGAGTGACTTCAGAGAGACACTGACATGGTGACACCTAGCAGATGAACTTTAATGCAGAGAAATGGGAGGTAATGCATTGTGGAAGAAAATGGATAGACAATATAGGCTCAATCGTACAACTTTGAGGGATGTAGAGGAGCAGAGGGACCTCAGGGTTCAAGTGAATAATTCTCTGAAAATGGCCAGGCAAGTCAAAACAGTTGTTAATGAGGTTATATGATCCTTGGATTTATAATCTGAGGTATGTTGTATAAAAGTGGTTCTACACCTCCAAAAAATGTAGTGTGACCAATAATATAGAGTAGTGTGTTCAGTTCTGGGCACCCTATTTAAAGAAGGATGTTAAAGCCCTGGAGACAGTTGAGAGGAGTTTTATTAGAGTGATATCAGGAATAAGGGATTTTAGATACAAGGAAAGATTAAAGAAGTTGGGTTTATTCTGTTTGGAGCAGAGAAGACTTTTTTGAGGTGTTCAAACTTATGAACAATTTTGAAAGTTAAAGAAGAATATTGGGTTTCCACAAGTTGGTACATCAGTAACTTGGGGGTCACAATTTCAAAACTGTCAGCAAGAGAACTAGGAGCGAGATGAGGAGAAACTTCTTTACTCAGAATTGTTGAGATTTGGAAAGCACTACCTGGGAGAGTGTTAGAGATGGATTTCATAGGAGGTTTCAAAAGAAAGCTGTATATATAATTAAAGTCATGAATGTACAATGCTACAGAGATAGGACTAGAAAATGGAATTAGCTGGATAGTTCTTCGGGAGCCAGTATGAACACGATGGAACAAATGGCCTCTTTCTCTGCTGTAAAATTCTCTGACTATGATTTTAAGTATGAGAGCTTTCAAATCATAATGTTGCTCAACATGGGAGCCAATGTGAATCAAGTAGTTACAAGCAACACATTCAACATTTTGGCAGTAGGTCTGTAGTCAATGGTGGTAATGGTGTGGATAAAGGTAGAATCCTTTCAATTCTTTTCCTCTTTTGCACTTGTATGTTTGCAGTTGCCAGGTTTTCTTGTCAAACAGGTATGGCCATTAAAATCGTACACTTTTTCTTGAAAATTTCCAGGAGATTGAGTTGTTTTGTTGTATCAAAGTAATAATTATGCTGGAATTAATTGCAAATAAAATGTGGTGGAAGAGATAATAACAAGTCATTCTGCAAATTTCAAAACACCAAGTGCCTATCAGCTAAATTAGCAGTACATAAAAATTTTGCAACAATTCTAGTGTCACTTATTAATCACATCAAAGCCACAGTTTATCAACTTTGAGCTCATGCACAAATGTCAACCTAAATAAGCTACAAAATTATCTCAGTAATTCCTTTTTGCACCTCTCTGTCCTGATCAGGCACAAGCATTTGAAATAGCAGGTTCCCTTTACGCAAGACAAAAATTAACATGCACCTAGAAAAAACACAAAGTGCTCTTTGGAAGTATGTTCACATATTTTCAAGATAACAGAAATTAACAACCTAGGAATAGGATACGGAGCAGGATGAGGAAAAGTTTGTGATTCACTGAACTTCAGACAAAACCAGAGATCCTAGACCTGAAGGCCTTCTCGTAAATGAAGAATAATCTACTGTGTTAGCCTCCTTCTCCCCTCAACAATTTGAACTTCAGTTTTAAACATCTAAATCTGGCAGAAGGCAAGGATTACATCTTGCATGTAGGTCCTGCATTCCATTATTCAAATAAAGGGACTCTTTATTTCAAACAAGGGATGGGAGGAGGAAGATCATGCATCCAGAGAATGACCAAAAGCACAGACTGAAACAAACTTTTAAAAAGATTTTTGCTGGAAGGGAAATAGGTAACTAAATAAAGGTTTGTTGGGAGAGTTCTAAAGTGCAAAGTTACTTGAGGAGGAAAGACAGCAGAGAATAAGCAGTAATAGTATACTATTAAAATCATCCAATCTTACACAAAATATAAATGTGGGTGAACTAATTTCCAAGGGGAAAAATGGGGATCCTGAAATCCCACTTACCTGGAAAGGTCCTAAACCCTGACAGAGCAAAGTGACATTCATTGGTAGATATGTTATGTTTTGTGTGTGTGCATGTGCGTGTATACACACACACACAAACACACACACACACACACACACACACACACACACACACACGATCGTCTGGTGTTACAATTGAGAAAAAGACAAAAAGTGTTTAATGACCGAGATAAAATGAATAAAAATGAATCAGAAGCATATATTTTAGGGCAGAAATTCTGGTATAAAATAGTATGGTTATGCACTGGGAATTGACTGAATAGTGCTGGTGGAGACATTCCTGCACAGAGACATCACAAAATAGAAATTCAAGCACATAGCTTCCAACCAAGTTATGTACTCAGCCAGGCAAGTGACTTTCAGGAAGCTTTAGCTGAAGTCCCTAGTCAGAAGATGATAGCCATGAAGTGCAGTGTAACTGCAGCAGGGCTCAGTTACTTACCAACACTGACTGTGAACCAATAACTCCTGCAAGTCTAGTAACTTCACATTGCATTTTGTGAGAGTTTGCTGTGTGTATATTGGATCCTACAGTATTACCAGAAACAACGATTTTCCTGCTCCTCAAACGCTGCCTGACCTGCTGTGCTGTGCTTTTCCAGCACCACTCTGATCTAAACATTGACCATAGTTCAAACAATATTTCACTGGCTATTAAGGAGGAGAAAGTGAGGACTGCAGGTGCTGTAGATCAGAGTCAAAGAGTGTGGTGCTGGAAAAGCACAGTAGGTCAGGCAGCATCCGAGTAGCAGGAGAGTTGACGTTTCATGTAGAAGGTCTTCATCAGGAAATGTGCTTTTCCAGCACCACACTCTTTAACTTCACAGGCTATTAAGCACTCTGAGACTGCTGTTGTAATGAAAAGCACAGTATAAATGTCTCTCTTCAATTTTACACTTCTGTGGATTTAACCTGTTTTTGGAAATTAGCACCAGTAATTCTTATTGTATTTTGTGAAGGAAATCTGCAGCAACTGTTGTAAACTTGAATTATCCATTTATATTTTAAAAATCACATCATGGACCTTCACATAATCTGTACAAAATAATTTTGATAATTGCAGTTCCTGCCTTCACTGACTACTAACAGTCCCCTCTGAATCCCAGAAAGGAGCAAATTGCTCACTGACACAGTAATCCTTTTGATTGGTGGCATAGCTACAAAGCTTGATAACAATGAGCTTGTTGAAAATGGATGGAATAAATCACAGTTCAGGCAGTGACTAACCCATGCTCAAAATACCCTATTCACTAAACTACAGTCTAATGTAAAGTGACACGATTTTAATTCATATCTTAAACAATTCACATTGATGTGTGCCAGTAGTAGCACTTTGCCAGACAAAAATGGTAACCCAAGACAGATAAGCTGTAACTAACACCTAGTTAAGACACATAAAAAAAACAGTGACTTAATTGGAAACAATTATCAAATCATTATACTGTATTTTACATGCACTGAAATAGATGCTCCATAAATGAAAGATGTCCTTGGCATACAATTTGGTTCTGTATTGCAGAACAGGTCCCATGAGAAAACCTTTTCTTCCCCTACAGGAGAGTATTCAGGACTCTTCAATTAAATTGTAATATATTATCGAGGGATTAACTTTAACATCGACCTTTTTTAAAAAATCTCACCCACGTTTTAAGCACTGTACCCTCTATGTCAAGCTTCAGCCTCAAAAGGCTGATGACCTACTCGTGTGTCTCTGTTAACACCACCTTTTAAGCCAGAAACCAGGCAAAGACATCCTTTGTATAACAAAAATAATGACAATCTTTCTCCAAGAAAGGTGCAGGACATTTCTGTGTAGTTTTCCTACTTTATCTTTAGGCTAATAACTCACAGCTACTTTGATTTGATCCCAGATAGCTTGATGCATACAGACTATAAACATGGCTAATCTGATTTTGCAAGCTGCAGTTCAACTGTCCATTAAATCTCACTCCCCAGTGAATCGAAAAGGAGAGATTTACACTATCATCATGAGAAATTTGAAGTAAAAAGCTCCATGTTGCCATGTCAAGATTGGCCATTTGATATAATGTCCCTTGAAAATTAGATTTTTTTAAAATAATTATGACTTACTTATACAGGATAGAATAAAAGCCAATTTAAATGATGTAAAATATTTCGATAATTTATATTGACTTCAGAAGACAAAACGTAAAAGTAGTTAAGCATTTATTAACGAATAGGAGAGAACAGATGAAACTGAATTTTCTTTTGCTCTGCTGACTAGCTTTGGGCAAGATGGTGGAAATGGATCCACCTGGTCATCATCAATGATCATGGAAATTTAAAAGGCAGTAGTAGTCAAACCAGAGGATACCTTAAGTGCTCAGAGAGAAGTGTGTATGGGTAAGATTGACTTGCTTACATTCCTCTCAGCCACATGAAAGATAAAAATCACACAACACCAGGTTTATTTGGAAGCACTAGCTTTCGAAGCACTGCTTCTTCATCAGATGGTGAAGCAGCAGCACTTCGAAACCTAGTGATTCTAAATACAGTAAACTTGTCGGACTATAACCTGGTGTTGTGGGATTTCGAACTTTGTCCACCTCAGCCGAACACCGACACCTCCAAATCATGCCAAATGATACCAGCTTACATTCCTCTCAACCACATGAAAGATAAAGAGGAGATACAAGAGTGAGAGATAAGGAAACAGTGAAATGATGGGGATTGTGAGAGAGTGACTGAGAGAGAGAGATACATTGAGGGATGGAGCAGAGAGAAGTATTTGAGAGAAATGGGAAGGAGGATCAACATGGTTTCCTGTATAACTGTTTCCCTACATAAAGAATTTAGAACCCTATCAAAATGACAACACTGCATGGCTCATAATGTAATGACATTGACCCAATTCCCCATTCCAAACAAGAATGGATTGAGTGGGTAGGCTGAGTGGCGGTTGTTATAATATTTGCAGTGACCTACTAACCCAAGCTTAGCTCTCATTACACCATTTCAGTATTTGTTTGTGATTAGCCAGTGAGGTTCTCACTCCAGACAGGTTAGGAACTGGCTGATTTTTAGATTCTGCAGTAACCATTTCTGACTAACACATTTTAGATGACTTGTTTGATGCTTGAGTGCAGATACAATTATAAAAATGAATTAGTGCCAGGAACTAGATAGTAAAGTCACCAATCAGACCACAGAACTGCTCTCTCATTAGAGAGAGAGAGAGAGAGAAAAAGAGAGAGAGAGAGAGAGAGAGAGAGAGAGAGCGCTCAGGGTCACTACACCTCAGATGAGGGTTAAGGTTAAGAAGCAGAGTCCTCCTTGGTAAACTTAGCCAGGGTGGAAATTGAAGCCATGCTGCTGGTGTCACCCTGCATCAAAAACCAGCCAAATTAGCTAACAGCCGCTTACTGGAAAGTGAAGGAGCATTCTACATATGTATTACGAAGAAATGCATGGAGTCACAACAGCATAAGGCAAAGTCTTTTCCCTGGGGTCGGGGAGTCCAGAACTAGAGGGCACAGGCTTAGGGTGAGAGGGGAAAAATATAAAATAGACCTAGGGGGAAACTTTTTCACACAGAGGGTGGTACGTGTATGGAATGAGCTGCCATAGGAAGGGTTTGGAGGCTGATACAATTGCAACATTTAAAAGGCATCTGGATGGGTATATGAATAGGAAGGGTTTGGAGGGATCTGGGCCGCGTGCTGGCAAGTGGGACTAGATTGGATTGGGATATCTGGTCGGCATAGACGGGTTGGACTGAAGGGTCTGTTTCCATGCTGTACATCTCTATGACTCTATGACACAACCCTAGCTCAGATTTGGATATTTTTAATTAAGTCACTGAGATTATAAACAGCTGGTTCAGGAAGAGAGTAGTGATGAATTTGGTGGGAAGATTTTGTGGCGGGGACCACAGACAATTGCTTCAATCCTACCAATGTTGTTTTGAAGGAAGTTTAAGGCTGGATCCTGAACAAGCGGTTTGACAACCTCAACGATTTTGATTTTATCGTCACTTGTATCTTACAGTAAAAATCGATTAAAATACAGTGGAAAGCTTTCATTTATCACCACGAAATGGCAGCATTTTGAATAATTTAAGAATGTGGAAAAAATAGCTTGAAGAGAATCCAGCACTCCTGAGCCAGCTCATCACTGTCAACAATGCCTGCGCAATTGCTTCCCTGTCACCTATGCCAGACCCAACTAAGATTCAAGTCATTCATCCTCAGGCACTTTCTTGGCCACAGGTCTAAGACTCCTCCTCCAAGGCCTTGTTGCCTCCTATGCCAGATGACCCAATGGCAGAATCATGTCTCCCATCGCTGGGCCAATCTCACCAACGCTACTCATGATGCCTTCCACCAGTGCAACATTGCTGGACCTAAAACAACAATGAAGTTGCAGATCCTCAAGCAGAGCATCAAAAGATGGCGCCTATCTCACTGATGTTGCTTCTGCCGATGTAGCAGCTGCCTATTCCAGATCCTGTGCTTGCTTCAGAAAATAAAGTAAGGGTTCACTCTCCTCAGCACTGGGCCCGCCAGAGGTCCGTAACCTGTGCCAGCTTAAGCCTGTTCGAGATCCACAGTAGGCTCTCCCTGTTGCCAATACCGTCCAACCTCAGGACAAGGAAAGCAAGTACAAAGCGAGAGCAAAACAAAAGTGGTTGGAGTGAATGGGCTTCAGCACAGGAGCCCTACTTCGCCGTCATGTTGGACTGCAAGGTGTGGCATGGTTGAAAGAGATAGAATGACTCAATCATATATCGGGGACACATGTGCAGAAGCTAATCTCCCACTTCTGATTATACCACTAAGGGACAGCAGGCAGTTGATGAGGAGTGTCAAGGATATTTCCTTAGCAATGGAAATAATGGAGTAAAACAAGAAAGAAAAACCATTGCAATAATTGATCTGAGCGAAGAATCAAGCAAAGTGTAATTTCATCAAATGGAATAATAGAGAGACAGAGAGAGACAGATAGACAGAGACAGAGAGAGACTGGATGTAGGCTCTTTCCAGAGACCCATAATAGCAAAGCTACTATTATTAGCAGAGACCAAACAGTCAGGACTAAGAAGTCCTGAGATGTTTAAAAGTTAGCAAGGTCAAAGCCCCATAAGCAGAAGGCTATGGAGCCTAAGAGGAGATGGTGCATGTTGAGCAAACCCATGTTTAGTAATATTGAGGTAATTAACAGTTTGTTTCAAGGGTCTTATAGACAAACATTAGATTAGATTAGACTCCCTACAGTGTGGAAACAGGCCCTTGGCCCAAAATGTCCACACTGACCCTCCAAAGATCAACCCAGCCAAACCCATTCCCCTCTGACTAATGCACCTAACACTACTGGCAATTCAGCATGGCCAATTCACCTAACCTGCACATCTTTGGACTGTGGGAGGAAACTGGACAGAACCCACATAGACATGGGGAGAATGTGCAAACTACATTCAGACGGTTGCCCAAGGTGGGAATTGAACCTGGGTCCCTGGCACTGTGAGGAAGCAGTGCTCACCACTGAGCCACCGTGCCACTTAACTGAAGTAAATAGCATCAGTGGCTCAGTGGTTAGCACTGCTGCCTCATAGCACCACGGACCCAGCTTCGATTCCAGCCTCAGCTGACTGTGTGAGGAGTTTGCACATTCTCCCATTGTCTGCGTGGTTTCCTCCCTGTGCTCTGGTTTCCTCCCACAGTCCAAAGATGTGCAGGTCAGGTGAATTGGCCATGCTAAATTGCCCATAGTGTTAGGTGCATTAGTCAGAGGGAAATGGGTCCAGGTGGGTTACTCTTCGGAAGGTCAGTGTGGACTCGTTGGGCCGAAGGGCCTGTTTCCACACAGTAGGGAATCTAATCTAATTTAACATACAATTTGCAGAAAGGATGCCATTTACTGTTGGACAGCTGAGCAAGAGCGTTTTCATGGAGATTGGGATGACTCTTTACTGTGGTTTGAGTAGCTGCAAGGTATTGGTGAGATCAAAGGGATGAATCTTTCTTTCTGACATTGGTAACGAGAACATTCTAATGATTCTTGTTTGAATGTAATATCGTTTGTGTTTTTCATTTGTATAATAATCTCTTGTTAAAAATGCATTGGCAGCCTGTTATAAGTACGTTCAGCGACCAACCTCCATGGTAAACAAAAACAAAATAAACGGTCCATGAAGCCAGGTTCCTGTTGGGATCTGAATTACCATCAGCTGTGATCATAACAGAGGTCAACCATGACAAAGGTCACAGAGAAATCAAGGAGGATGTCATTTGTGGTATTGGTTAAGACAATTTCAATGCACATTTCAGTGAAACCAGTGTGTTTGCAAGAAAGTTAATTTCTGTGGTTTCCTGCCAGTATTCTTCCCCATTCTTCCCTAGCTGTCAGCAGTCAGTGCCACTTGTTTGTAAACATTCTGATTATTGCCACTGATTGACTTTGTCGGAGGCTGTATTCCCATCCTTTGTACTATACCTTGATGTTAACAATACATAACAGATTAAACAGGCACAGGCATCTACTGTTCATTCAATACCAGCATATTCTGTACATTTTTGCTTACACATGATTTTGTTCATCTTTGGTGGGATCAGTATCAGCATTTGGCAGCAGCAAATTTTATACTGCCATGTCAAAATCTACACCAAGGTTATTCGGCTAAAATCTAATTCCCACAAACAGGGAGCTGGGATCAAGTGAAAGGGCGAATTGCAAGTCGTCTGATATTTAGACTCAACAGCAAATTGTAGTCAGATAGGATGTTTTATTAGTTAAAAGCCCTAAGTGCTTTAAAAGTTTATGATCAAAAAAATTTGACATTGAGCCACAAAAGGACATACTTGGACAGATGACCAAAGGCCAAGTAAAAGAGGTAGATTTTAAAGGAGAAACTTAAAGGAGAAAAGGGAACCAAGACAGACAGGCAAGGAATTCCAGAGCTCAGGGGCATTAGTTGGTAGCAGCATGTTTAACAAATATTTTTTGAGCCATAAAAATTGAAAACGTTCAAGGGGCCAGAAGTGGAGTAGTGTAGATACCAGGGAGAGGGACTTTGGTCTGCATGTCCACTGGCCTTGTCAAGTATCAGCCAATATAGATAAAGTGGTTGAACAGGCATATGGGATATTGCCTTTATTAGTTGAGGCATAGAGTGTAAGAGCAGGAACATTATGCTAGAACTGTATAGAACATTGATTAGGCCACAACTATAGAGTATTATCTGAAATTCTGGAATCCTCATTGTAGGAAGGATGTGATTACACTGGACAGGGTGATTTACCAGATTGCCTCAGCTGGAGAGTTTTAGTTGTGAAGAGAGATTGGAAATACAGTGCTGGGGTTGTTTTCTTTAGAGCAAAGGAGTTTTGGGGGAGGCATGACTGAGATGTATAAAGTTATGAGGGGCGTACTCGGGCAGACAGAAGGAACTTCTTTCCTTTGTGGAGGGTTCGATGACCAGGAGGATGGTGGTGGTGGTGGTGGTGGGGGGAGTGGTGGAGGGGGGGGGGGGTGGAAAGAGTAGGGAAATTCCATTTTTCTCAAGAGGGTGGATGGGAATCTGGAACTCATTGCCTGTAGGATTGACAGAGGAAGAAAACCTCAAATATTTAACAAGTATTTAGAAGTTTCACTTGCAATGCTAAAGTATACAAGGCTGTGGACCAAGTGCTAGAAAAGGGATTAGAATAGCTAGATGTTTGTTCTTGACTGGTGCAGACTCAATGGGGTGAATGGCCTTTTTCTTGCTGTGGATCTCTATGACATGAGGAGTCTAATGCTATTGTAGGTCCAACAGTCTGAATGTAATGCAGGAGGAAGTTTAATGAACTCACTTAAGTTGACAAAGTCAGGAGGGTATCTTCAAACCAGATACAAATTGGTTCCACTATAACGCGGTAGTTCCGTTCTCATGAAATTCCACATTATAAAGAAAACAGTGTAATAGCAGCACCACTCAAATTATTGGGACCAGAATCATGTTATAACTAATACACGTTTTAAACGTTTATGCTTTTAAAAATGTCCCCAATTCGTCAATCACATTATAGCAAATCAACATTAATGAAATACACATTATAGCAGAACGACCTGTACCCTGTAAAAATTCATACCTAAAATTCATATCCTTCGCCTCATTAGGAGAGGCTTAGCATTCTTCCAAGCTTCACACCCACATCTCACAGCTTAAATATACTGGCAGCTAATCAACCATGGCAGCCACACCATCACAAGGTGTCACATGACACACAGATAGGACAGGGGTGCTTTTTCTGCTTCTTGTTGTGTATTAACAGAAAAGAGAGAGAAAGACATACCTCTATGTTTTAGGCATCATGGATGGACTGTGCTGGTTCAAAGTGATGTACAGCATGGAAACTTTATTAGTTGAGGTGTAGGGTAGAGCAGGGACATTATGCTAGAACTGTATAAAACATTCATTAGTCCATAGCTGCAGAGTATTATGTGAAGTTCTGGAATCCACATTGTAGGAAGGACGTGATTATACTGGACACGGTGCGGAGGAGGTTTACCAGAATATTGCCTCAGGTGAAGAGTTTCAGTCCAACTCGTCACGCCAACTACACATCCTAAATTAATCTAGTCCCATTTGCCAGCACTTTGTCCACATCCCTCAAAACCCTTCCTATTCATATACCCAACCAAATGCCTTTTAAATGTTGCAATCATGTCACCACTTCCTCTGACAGCTCATTTCATACATACACTAACCTCCAAATAAAAAAGTAACCCCTTCAGTCCCTTTTATATCTTTTCCCTCTCATCTTAAACCTACACCTTCTAGTTTTAGACTCCTTTATCCTGGAAAAAAGACGTTGTCTAATTACCCTATCATGTAACCTCATGATTTTATACACCTCTACAAGGTCACCCATCAGCCTTCAATGTTCCAGGTAAAATAGCCACACAGTCTATTCAGCTTCTACCTATACCTCAAACCTCTAACCCTGGCAACATCTCGTAAATCTTTTCTGAACCATTTCAAGTTTCGCAACATTCTTCCTATAGCAGGGAGACCAGAAAGGAAGGAGCTTCTATTAAATGGTTAATAAACCATTTGAGTTACACTAATGGCCCATTGAACATGTTGGTCACTGAACACAGTGAACAAGATTAAGAGATTGTCACTTGCACTTTAAAGGGACTCCAAAAGAGAACTGGTGTAAAATTAAAAACTAGCATCATGATTTCATCTAAACAGCTTGTTAAGCCCAAGAAATTGGTGCTCCAGGGCCATTTTAGCCCTTGTATCGGTTCTTTGCACACGATCATTAATTCTTCATCTATTTAATATTCTTTTTCCTGGCATTTTAACTTTGTGATTCAAATGATTAGGGAGTAACCAGTGTTGACTGGCTCAGAAAGAATGCATTGAGAGTGGAGGTACAGAAATTTGTTGACAGGGAGAGTGTCAAGCATGCAGCAGGTGGTCCAACTTTCACCTAGAAACGGGATTGATTACCTCTGAAATTGGATACATAGATCTGATCAATGTAGGAATTACTGTGCAGCAACAGACATTGTAGCCCAACCTAGATGTTTATCATGTACATAAGGATTAAGTCCAATTCAAACATGCCTGCCTTTTTTTCCCCAAAATCCCTTCATGAATTTCTCCTCAAACTAGTTATCTGACTTATTCTTATAGCTTGACAAGATATCATATGACCAAGTTCAGAAATGCATTCTGTAGTCTCACAATCCACTATGTAAAAGGTTTTTTCATGCCCTTTGTACTATATTACATTATGTTCCTTCATTCTCTATCCATCAACCACTGGAAACATTTGTTTCTGTCTGCTCTGTCTGTTGACTTTGATACCTTTCAGCACCATTAAATTGATGTTTAGTTTCAATGGTTCTAATGGAAAGATTTTCTTCATAATCATGAGGTAACTTTTATCAGAAATCAGCTGACTGTCAATTTTAGCAAATGTTCTAGATGATTTCTCAGTGTGAGAAATCTCGCTAGGCTTCACACAATCTTCCCAAATATGCCTCAGACACCCCTATGGTGGCCACTCATGTATCCTCCCTGTTGCAACAATACTCGCAACTGCTGCAAACTCCAGGGTATCTCAACGCAAAACTTCAGATCCAATTATGTACCAGTCAAGCAGTTCCAGTCCAGAGCTGCAAAGCACATTTCCTATCAATTACCCTGACATGTCGCACAAAGACCAACTGGCACCCTGCACTGTCGATAGGGACCTGGTGGATGCTGTGGTGCAGGTGAGAGTCTTCTTCGTTGCTCAGGGCTGGCAGTGGAAACCATGACACCAGATCATCTGAGGTTACCACGTCAATGTGGAAGACATCATAGCCTGGAAGAATATCAGCAATGCTGAAGCAGGTCAATGACCTATTCTACTCCAGTATGGTGAGCCACCATCTTCTCTCTGCTCTCTCACAATCCCTCTCTATTGTTCATATTTGCGCAAACTTCTCATCGAAGCTCATGTTCTATTACTCTCACTGTTGCAAGCAGCATCTTCCCTCACTCGTTCTCACCCATTCAATTGTCCCACCCTATCAACCTGAATTGATGTTTGTGTGGCCCACTCACTCACTCTGGCACCTCACCATCTTTCCCCTACTCTCGAACAGCTGTTCCAGCCACTTTAATCTCACTTAATCCCTCCCTTCATCTCATACCAGGAGAAAATAGAAAGATGGGTAGTGAGGTGTCTGACATGTAGCTGCGTATCCCGTATGAGGATTCTAGCCCAGACCAGTGAGGGCCTTAACCTTTCATTGTAATACTGAAACTTCCAAGTCCCAACAACTGAGCAAGAAGCATTGGTCATTGCTATGCTGTTATCCAATTTTTGCCACAGTGAATGTACTCTGAACAAACCTGAACTTCCACCTCCAGCTCATAATGCATTCCATCTTTTTGTCTCCTGCAGGTGCAAGTAACATCTTCATGGTCTTGATTGCAAGACTTCTCCAGCTCTAAGAAAGACTCCAAAGATCCCTCAGGTGGTGCAGCAGCAAGGCTGCCTCCTGCACCTTCCACCAGCTCAGACACAGACATTTTGGTGGGAAGTTTGGCTAGATTAAAGACAGGAGCACATGTTGGTGAGCATATCACTACCACAACTTGACATTGGTTGAAGAAGAAATGCTCCACACTGCTGGAAAATAGAACTGTTGGAGGGCAGGCACCTGCTCAGCCCCTGGTTGGGGAGGAGCCCATGCTGACATCAATTAGCAACTTCTTAAAAGTAGACAAAGGAAAAGCAAGCAGGTTTGTTGGATGCACTAGGTTAACTTGGAGGTTGGAAGATCCTGCCACTGTTAATTGAATCATGTTGCCTCAAGCATGAGTGATGAGGTATAGGATGTAAATATATCTATCATTTTCCTTAGGTTTTTGAATTTTGAACTAGTGTTATATGGGTTTTCAATGTGCCTATAATTGCAATTAATGGCTAACTTATAAGGTATTTCTGTATCTATTATGACGTCTTTTAAAACACAGTATTGGAAGGTGCTTGCTAGTTTGGCAACTAGGATCAATTTTTCCAGGCTACAGTTTATTGCTTGCATATCACAGCTAATTAGTGGCATTGAATCCTGATGTTACATGACGGGATCAGGAGTACTTGGGGCCAGAATACTGAGCTCTGAGAAGTAAAAACCAGGGTAGTGCTTACTGTCAATGATCCCCATTCCCATATTACCTCTTTGATTCCCATGCTCTATTACCTTCCCATTTATATTGAATTACCCCCCTTTCACAGAGATTGTACACTCTGCATCTCAGCATGCAACCTGCAATTGTACACTTGAGTGAACCAGCTTTCTTCCTATAGCAGTAGCCGCTGATAAAACTCCACTCCCATCTCTTTTAATGGACTGACATTCAGAATTCACCATGGCATGTCTGGTCATGTCAATCACACACTACAGTCAATTTCAGTGATATCCCTCACAGATATCTATAAAGCTCCTCAACTGACTTACTAGAACTCTTTAGACTGGTTGATCTGGACCTAGAGAGTGGACCATGGTTGATGCCATGCACTGTCAGAGATACAGTCACCCCTCATCAAAAAGCCCTGGACATTCTAATTTAGGAGGCCAATTCACCAGGCCCAATTTAGAGGGTGATATCAGAGGATGCTCTCAACTAGCTACACCAGTACCCCTTGACTAAAGGATATCTCCCTTGACTTGACTAAGAACCTCTTCCCTTAGACTTTGGGAGTTTTACCATTGAGTTGATACACATGCAGTGTGTTTGCTGCATGCTCTGCTGCCACATGAGTAACTGACTGACTGACTGAATGATTTATTGTCACAAATTCTGAAAAGGGGTATGGCAAAGTGGCCTGTAGCCACAATCTGGTGCTGTTTTCAGGTACAAAAGAATAAAAAGAAAGTGCTTAAACAAAGTTCATGTTTATCAGCCAGGATCTCAAACACAACTCCAGGATTCCTGCAAGGTTCATGCTCCGGGATTACTGCAGCCTAGACCCCCTGCTCCAGACACCAACACAACGCTGTGCTACCAGTGAAAGAGTCCACACATGGCACAAGGTGTGAGATCAACAAAGCATAGTCCAGCCTCTTGACTGATCACAGCCAACAACCATGCATGTTTATTGAAGCATCTTGACTCCTTCTCCCTTGTACCTTGCAAGTGAGAACTGGAGATTGTACTGAATTTGAGGGTGTGACCAGAAAAATGAAAAGTTTGATCATGGCTTCCAATGCATTGCATTGTTGTCATTTAGCCAACATAATCGATGACTATTTCATATTAATTGTATGTATTAGGATGAAATTCCTCATTGGAAGGTGTGCAAAATGGGCAACAACACATTAGTGGGAAAATGGTCTATCTGCTAAAGTAATATGGCAAGCTGCCTTGCTTTGTGTCAGTGCTCAACAGCAAGGCAAGATATGCAGTGTGAGCCTTTAATCTCTAGCTGAGGAGACAATGCACAAATGGCATGAATTGGCAAGGCAACGTAAAGATGCTGTGAGGATCAAAGTAGGCATGATGTGAGTAAACACTAAGAGGGCAAGCAAGGAGCCCCCAAGACCAACCCTGGTCCAATCAGTGAAGCGTGTACTTTGACCTGCACGCAAAGTGCAGAACTATATTGTAAGTGAACTGGATGTGGAGAGACTGGTACATGTCCAGTATTGATGCCTATGGATTGGAACTGCATGCTATCACTGTCCATGGAGCATACCAAGGTGTTGGTGATTGCTATCCAAGATGGAAGAGAAAGCAACGAGTTGGAGTTGCAAAATTGCTGTTCCAACTTCCACATCGGAAATGGTCATTGAAGAGAATGGGAAACTGAACTTAACGAGATGAGAGTAATTAATAATGGGACATTCATTCAGATTCAGAGGTCTCTCATCATTCACAAGCAAAAATCACATACAAATCACATGACACTCTATTCAAATGATGTTACAATTTTTTTCTACATATGCACCATCACATATTGATTTTTATTCTCTAGTTCTACTGTCATAAAGCCCCGTTTGCTGACTTTTTCAAAAATATGATTTCATGGACTTGAGGTAGTATTTTTAATAAATTTTGATCTAAACATCACAAGTATCCTGCTTACCACATCATCCATCTTTCCCCCATTCAAAGTAAAATTATTACTTTAGCAGATAGACCATTTTCCTGCTGATGTGTTGCTGCCCTTTTTGCACACCTTCCAATGAGGAATTTCATCCTAATACATACAATTAATATGAAATAATCATTGACTATGCTGGCAAAATGACGACAATGCAATGCATTGGAAGCCATGATCAAACTTTTCATTTTTCTGGTCACACCCTCAAATTCAGTACAATCTCCAGTTCTCACTAGCAAGGTACAAGGGAGAAGGAGTCAAGATGATTCAATGCAAGAAACCAGAGCATTTTAACCTGAATTTGAAGGATCTGAAAAATGAATGTAGAGAGATTTATGAGCTAT
The DNA here is from genome assembly GCF_020745735.1 of Hemiscyllium ocellatum. Lineage (NCBI taxonomy): Eukaryota > Metazoa > Chordata > Chondrichthyes > Orectolobiformes > Hemiscylliidae > Hemiscyllium > Hemiscyllium ocellatum. The sequence continues at coordinate 135,990,969 of NC_083401.1, forward strand.
CTTCGGAGATAGAAAAGTTAAGCACAGATTGTTATTAAATGAAGCAGCAAAACAGGAAATAACCATATGGATTCAAACTACTTTGAGATGATTTTGGGGTTAGGTGATCAATTACAAAATGGATATGGAAGAGTAGTGGAGACCAAAGCTCTGGACCATTTCATAGAGGCATTTGATGATCTAATTTGAATGGATTAACAAAGAGACACCACGAAACCTCCCTCTTCTCGATCTTCATATCCGGTGAACGCAAAATTTTAACCTTTTCATTTCATGCTCTAGTTAATCATCCCAATAAACAATCTGAATGCGTGCACACTTGAGTTAACTCTTGGCAAAAACTTAAAATACATTACAACAATATAAATTATAGCAAAACCTTTATGAAGGTTAAAATAGTGAACTGTTACAATAGACACACATGGCCATAGCATGCAATTCCCATTCTAGATCCAGTTTAAAAAAAAATTAACAGTTGGACAAAACATTGTTAATTGTCAAGATATCAGTGCTTGTACTTCAGAAAAGGTTTCCTTTACATGAAAAGTATCCACCATCTCAATTAATGTCACAGCAGTTGCAACATGACCATTATGTTTTGTTGGCACCTTACAGAAGAGGAGACTTAGAATTATCTTCCTCATAACAGCACTGTTAAAGAAGGTGATTGTGACATGTTTTCAACATGGCTGGCATGAATCAGCAAGAGTATTTTTGATGATGTTGTTAAGAAGATGTTAAAGACCTGTAAAAGAGTTTTAAAAACTAGCAAAACTGCCTAACACAGCACAAAATATACTGAATAAGATAACAATGTAACACATGGTCGAGACAAATACAGAGACAAAAGCAAATTCAAACTTGGCGAATCAGTTTGAATTATGCCCCAAGATAAAAAGTACAATCAAGTTTGAATGTATTAGAGTCAGAGAGTCATAGAGATGTACAGCACAGAAACACACACTTCGGTCCAACCTGTCCATGCCGCCCAGATATCCCAACCCAACCTAGTCCCACCTGCCAGCATCCGGCATATATTCCTCCAAACACTTCCTATTCGTATACCCATCCAGATGTCTTTCAAATGTTGCAAATAAACTGGCCTCCACCACTTCCTCTGGCAGCTCATTCCACACATGTACTACCCTCTACATGAAAAAGTTGCCCCTTAAGTCTCATTCATATCTTTCAATTCTCACCTTAAACCTATGCCCTCAAGTTCTGGACTCCCATACCCCAGGGAAAAGACCTTGTCTCTTTACGCTATCCATGCCCCTCATGATTTTATAAACCTCTATAAGGTCACCCCTCTGTCTCAGACGGTCCAGGGAAAATAGCCCCAGTTTATTCAACCCCTCCCGAAAGTTCAAATCCTCCAACCCTGGCAATATCTTTGTAAAGCTTTTCTGAACCCTTTTCAAGTTTCACAATATATTTCCGATACGAAGGAGAACAGAATTGCACGCAATATTCCAACAGCAGCCTAGCCAATGTCCTGTACAGCCGCAACATGACCTCCCAACTCCTGTACTCAGGACCTGTGATCAATAAAGGAAAGCATAGAAAAATGCCTTCTTCACTATCCTATCCACTTGCAACTCTATTTTCAACGAGCTATGAATCTGCACTCTCAAGGACTCTTTGTTCAGCAACACTCCCTAAGACATTACCATTAAGTGTAGAAGTCCTGCTAAGATTTGCTTTCCCAAAATGCAGCACCTCGCATTTATCTGAATTAAACACCATTTGCCATTCTTCAGCCCATTGGCCCATCTGATCAATATCCCGTTGTAATCGAAGGTAACCTTCTTCGCTGTCCACTACAACTCCAATTTTGGTGTCATCTGCAAACTTACTACCAAAACCTCCTATGTTCATATCCAAGATATTTACATAAATGATGAAATGTGGTGGATCCAACACTGATTCTTGTGGCACTCAGACAGGCCTCCAGTCTGAAAAGCAACCATTCATCACCACCCTCTGTTTTTTTTAAACCTTTGAGCCAGTTCTGTATCCAAATGGCTAGTTCTCCCTGTATTTCATGAGATCAAACCTTGCTAACCAGTCTCCCATGGGGAGCCTTGTCGAACACCTTACTGAAGTCCAAATAAATCATGTCTAACGCTATGCTCTCATCAATCCTCTTTGTTACTTCTTCAGAAAACTCAATCAAGTTTGTGAGACATGATTCCCACACACAAAGTCATGCTGACTATCCCTAATCTGTCCTTGACTTTCCAAATACATGTATGCCGTGTCGCTCAGGATTCCCTCCAACAACTTGCCCACCACCAATGTCAGGCTCACTGGTCTATAGTTCACTGGCTTGTCCTTGCCATCTTCCTTAAACAGTGGCACCACGTTAGCAAACCTCCAGTCTTCCAGAACCTCACCTATGACTATCGATAATACAAATATCTCAGTAAGAGGCCCAGCAATCACTTCCCCAGCTTCCCACAGAGATTTAGGGTACACCTGATCAGGTCCTGGAGATTTATACACTTTTATGCATTTCAAGATATCCAGCACTTCCTCCTCTCTAATATGGACATTTTTCAAGATGTCACCATCTAGTTCCCTACATTCTATATCTTCCATGTCCTTTTCCACAATAAACATTGATGCAAAATACTCATTTAGTAACTCCCCCATCTCCTGCGGCTACACACAAAGGCAGTCTTGCTGATCTTTGCAGGGCCCTATTCTCTCCCGAGTTACCCTTTTGTCCTTAATATATTTGTAAAAACCCTTTGGATTCTACTTAACTCTATTTATCAAAGCTATCTCATGTCCTGTTTTTGCCCTCCTGATTTCCCTCTTCAGTATACTCCTACTGCCTTTATACTCTTGTAAGGATTCACTCGATCTATGCTGTCTATACCTGACATATGCTTCCTTCTTTTTCTTAACCGAACCCTCAATTTCTTTCCCTATACCTACCAGCCTTTCCTTTCACCCTGACAGGAATATACCATCTCTGGATTCTCGCTATCTCATTTCTGAAGGCTTCCCATTTTCCAGCCAACCCATTACCAGAGAACATCTGCCCCCAAACAGCTTTTGAAAGTTCTTGCCTGATACTGTCAAAATTAGCCTTCCTCCAATTTAGAGCTTCAACTTTTAGATCTGGTCCATCCTTTTCCATCACTATTTTATAACTAATACCATTTTGGTTGCTTGCCCCAAAGTGCTCCCCCACTGACACCTCAGTCACCTGCCCTGCCTTATTTCCCAAGAATAGGTCAAGTTTTGCATCTTCTCTGGTATTGAATCAGAACATTTTCTTGTACACACTTAACAAAATCCTCTCCTCCTAAACCTATAACACTATGCCAGTCTCAGTCGATGTTTGTAAAGTTAAAATCCCCTACCATAACCACCCTATTATTCTTACAGATAACGGAGATCTCCTTACAAATTTGTTTCTCAGTTTCCCTCTGACTGTTAGGGGATCTACAATACAATCCCAATGAATGATCATCCCTTTCTTATTTCTCAGTTCCACCCAAATAACTTCCCTGGATGTATTTCCAGTATTATCCTCCCTCAGCACAGCTGTAATGCCATCTCTTATCAAAATTGCCACTCCCCCTTCTCTCTTGCCTCCCTTTGTATCCTGGAACATTAAGCTGCCAGTCCTGTCCATCCCTGAGCCATATTTCTGTAATTGCTATGATATCCCAGTCCCATATTCCTGACCATTCCTTGAGTTCATCTGCCTTCCCTGTTAGGCCCCTTGCATTGACATAAATGCAGTTTAATTCATCAGTCCAAACTTGTTCTCTGTTTTCTCCTTGCCTGCCATGACTGTTTGACTTGTTCCTTTTCTCAACTGTACCAGTCTCAGATTGATCTCTTTCCTTACTGTCTCCCTAGGTTTCCCCCACCCCCCAACCCAACCTTACTAGTTTAAATCCTCCTGATCAGGTCTCACAAATCTCCCTGCCAGTATATTAGTCCCCTTCCAATTCAGGTGCAATCCGTCCTTCTTGTACAGGTCACTTCTACCCCAGAAGAGATTCCAATGATCCAAAAATGTCAATCCTTCTCCCATCCACCAGCTCCTCAGCCATGCATTCATCTGCTCTATTCTCTTATTCCTACTAGTCACTAGCTTGCAGCA